>NW_024426885.1:32346433-32382944 GCF_017311325.1 Ursus maritimus
GAAAGACAACAGAAATCTCCTTTAGAAGATACGATTATCTTTAGGATATAAGTGTGTGTTGTGACTTCCTGAAGGGAATGTGGTCAACTAGTTCTGTGTCTAGGCTACCTGGGGAGATTGGAACCCTGGTGGCTTGCTCACAATGGGTATGAGAAGGATAAAAGGGGTAGAAGAGAAAAAAGAATAGAAGAATCCAGGATGCTCTATAAGAAAGCAGTAGGGATGAAGTAACCATAGAACAGAAAACCCCTGATCTACAGCTTTTCTGGACACCCAGCCGGCATGACTTAGTCAAATCAAGTGCATGTGTAACCTATGACCAGCAATTCCACTCCTGGTTACACCCTTCAGATGCATTTTCTCATAGATGCCTAAGAAGACATGTTAGAGGATGCCCATTAAAGTGTGTGAGTGTTATTGTTGTTGTTTGAGGTGGGAAGGAATTGGAGACAGTTTAGCTGGAGTACCTATATAATAAGTGGTAGCTGAACCATGACGGAGAACAATGCAACAATTTGTAACAACAGATTAGATACACAGAGCAACCTGGATGGATAAATTAACATACTGTCCGGGTACCTGGGTGGCTCAGTTGGTTAAGCGGTTAAGTGTCGGCCTCCGGCTCGGGTCATGATCTCAGAGTCCTGGGATTGAGCCCTGTGCCAGGCTCCCTGCTCAGCAGGGAGCCTGCTCCTCCCTCCTGCTTGTGCTTTCTCTCTCAAATAAATAAATACAATCTTTAAAAAAAATAGTGTCGAGTGGAAAAGTAAAGAATACAATGTCATTACATAAATTAAAAATACCTATACACAAAGCAGAATTGTATTCTTTTTACAAGAACACAATAAATTTTTAGAATCTATGTTAAATGTGTTAAAATAGTTGTCTGTGGAAGAGAGAGAAAGGAATTGCTGAAAGGAAATAAAACTGAATATAGTACTAAATAAAAAATGCAACAGAGTCTTTGGATGAATAAATGATGATAATGTTTTAAGAACTGAGGAAGTTGTTAATGACCCTCTGCATTCAAGGAGAAAGAAAGAAAAGGAAGAAGGAAGGAAGAAAGAAAGAGGGAGAAAGCAAGCAAGCAGGAAACTCTGACCAGTAATAAGCCTGTGCTCCCTTTGATCACAGGGCTTTGCACATGCTGTTCCATCTGCTAGAAATTATAACCACTCCCCACACCCCCTACCAGAATTACCTATTTTCTTCAGATCTCAAGTCATCATTCCTTCAGGAAAAACTTTCAATGATCTCCCTGACAAGGCCACATCCTGCTATTATGATAGGTCCTAACATTTAATACTTTGGCACTAATTACAACTAAAATTATAGAATTTGAAAACTTCACATCAGTTAGTGTGATTCTTTAATATCTGCTTTCTGCTAGCAGACCACAAGCTCAACTAGGGCAGGGATGGTATCATTTTTTTTTTTCAGCCCCTGACACAGTCGCTGATATAGAACAAGTAGCCAATCAATATTTGTTGGATAAGTGAATTAATAAAAGGATAAATGAATGAATTGACAAGAATCAAGATAGGAAAGGAGAGTCAAAAGTGGAAGGACTGTGTAAGAAGCCTCACAGAAGTTCTTGAAAGTATTTGCCAAAAAGGAGGGAATATTTCTTAAGTTTACTACACCTTTTCCACTCTGGGTGCTAAATATACATTATCTCACAGGCATTGTTACTTCCGTCTTAAAAATTAGTAAAAACAAAGTCTGTCTGACCTCCATGTTGTGCTTTTTTCCATGTATCATTGAGAATGTGGGGATTGAAAATTGTAGGAAATGAGAATATTCACCACAAACGCTGACTAGGAGGGAAGGGAAAGAAGAGACAGAGAGAAAGCCAGTGTTTAGCAGAATGCACAGGAGATACTGATTCAACCCAAAAGCAATGACCACTGAAATGGTACTTTTGACTTAAAACCGAAAGTCATCTACTGGAAACAGCTTATCTTTAAAATGGAGAGTAAGAATAGGCCAAAATAGGGGTGCGCCTAGGTGGCTCAGTCGGTTTCGGCTCTTGGTTTCGGCTCAGGTCGTGATCTCCGGGTCATGGGATCAAGCCCTGTGTCCAGCCCCGCATCAGGCTCTGTGCTGAGTGCGGAGTCTGCTTGAGATTCCCTCACCCTCTTCCTCTACCTCCCCCTCTGCCCCTCTCCCTGCTTGCTCTCCTTCTCCCTCTGTGAAATAAATGAATAAAATCTTAAGAAAAAAAAAAGAATAGGCCAAAATAATATTATGCACTGTAATCCTGAAATTTCCAATCTAGATGCATGGATCTCACACTGAAGCCTTTAGGGACCAATATGCCTGATAGATATTAGACAACAGAAAGTAGTGGGGAACAAGAGAATGCATACTGAGTGTGTGTCCCACCTAAAGGCATTCAAAAATCAATTAAAAATCTCTCTCTCTCTCTCTCTCTCTCTCTCACACACACACACACACACACACACACACACACACACACACACACAGGCTCACTGTTTAACCAAACACAATAATTCCACTGGCTGAGTGTGGGTCATGGGCCTCAAAGAGCTTGTGCCTCTGTGATTGCTCTAAATTCTAGGGAAGAGCTGAACATGTCAAAAAAAAAAAGTAATAAAAACATTATTCTAAACCATAGTAATCAAAATTTACAATAATCAAATGGGGTACATGATTCTATACTTAGGATTCATCTTAATTCATCAGTTAAATCTAATTCAACAAACTAGTAAATAAAATTTGTAGATAAAAAATAATGACCCAGGTGTTAAGGGTTACAACATGGAATGAGTCACCATCTCTGTACTTCCTTATTTCTCAGTTCAGATTCTACAAAGTTTCAAGAATGGGCAGTCACATGGTTACAAAATAACCTCTCCTCTGCTCAGAAGAAAATTAGTCCCTCATATAGTCCATGATTTACATCTTACCTCATGAACATTCATTCACCTTTACACTATCATAGTCCCGTAACATCCTGTGTTCTAAAAATGCCTCTTGCCTACCTACACAAAAATTCCAATTTCTTTAGTCCTGAGTGACAGGAAAATAATTTGTGTTTGAATTCCAGTGCCCACTCAGGGGTCGATAAATGTTCCTGAACCCAACAATGACTTTTTTAAAGATTTGTTTATTTATTTTAGAGAGAGCTAGAGAGAGAGAGAGTATGCGTGAGTGGGAGGAAGGGCTGGGGGGAGAGAAAGAATCCTCAAGCAGACTCCCTGCTGAGCATGGAGCCCCACCCAGGGCTCATCCCAGGACCCTGAGATCATGACCTGAGCTGAAATCAAGAGTTTTTTTTCCTTCTGGTTCCTTCACATGGTCTTACCTCTGAACCTCTATCCTAATGTTCTCTTCTAATAAAGGCCCCTATTTTTATAAGGATCAAGGCCTACCCTAATGATCTCATTTGATCTCTTTAAAGAATCCATCTCCAAGTATAGTCACAGTCTGAAGTACTAGGGGTAGGATTTCAATATAGGAATGGGGGGAGGGGTGCCACAATTCAGCCCATAACAGAATTAAAGAATCCGTGTTTTCGAATCCTGCCCCAAGTGATTTCAATGTGCAGCTATATTTGAGAGTCAGTGCCCCACATAGGATTCTCAAACATGGCTGTATTAGAGTCACCTGGGCAGCTTAAAAAGAGTAAAAACAGCAATGCTTATGTACCACCCTCAGAGATTTGATTTCATCTGTGTGGGATGGGGTACTGTTAGTTTCCCAAAGTTCCCGGGTGACTTACATATGTAGCCAGGTCTAAACACCACTGTATGACTAGATCTTACAAGGCATTAGAGCTTTCCCCTTGCTCTCAGGGGAAACTTGCTTTGGGGGAAGCCAGCTGCTATGTCATGAAGATACTTAAGCAGTCCTAAGGAGACATCCACATAGTGAGAAACTGAAGCTTCCTGTCAACAGCCAGTAAGGAAGTGAGGCCTTTTTCCAAGACCCATGTGAGTGAGCCATCTTAGAAGTTAATCCTGGAGCCTCAGTAAAGTGTTCAGATGAGTGCAGCTTTGATCAACACCTGGACTTCAACTTCCAGAACCAGAACCATTCTGCTAAGCCACTCCTAATTTGCAAAGCCACAGAAACTGTGAAATAATAAATGTTTATTGTTTTGACTTGCTAAGTTTTAGGGTAATTTATTAAGCAGAAATCGGTAACTCATATGCCCACTAAAACTATAATTCTATTATGATATACACTAACATCCCTAAAGTATGTTTAAAACTAGCTATTTTGGAGCCTGTCCCTTCCTGTTACATCCTTCCCTTCCTTCACTTCCCATTTTTGCTACCTCCAGAAGCCACCAATTTCCTTTTTTTCTGGGTGTTAAAAGGTCCTAAACAGAATATTTAAAAAGTCTCTTTTACCCCTAATGGGCCCAAGAAGGAGATTCCTTATGGGCAGATCTTGATCTTCTTTCTGGAGTGACAGCTGTAGGAGGAGATATTTTAGATCATCCAGACCTCTCAACGTTCTATTCATAAATATCCACTTATTTCACTTAGGTATGCATTTATTCACCCAAGGGGACTTTAATTATAATCAGCAGCAGCAACTTGGAAAAGAAAAGCAATCAGAAACTTGAATGCCACCTAAGCAGGCCTTCTGTGTGTTTATGGTAAGCCCATGTATGAAGTATTTCCAAACACGTAACCAGAGGGAGGACTTGAGCTTTGGTGATGGGTGGAATACAGAGTATTAGAATAAGTAGGGGCATGTTGTGGGAGGTGTGAGATGACCTACATGTTACTTTAGATATTAGTTTCACTCTACAGTCTCTTCCCTGCTATATTTCCCAGCAGCTTTAGAATAGAGGTCTAGAGACAATGTGTCCTTGTTTTACAGAACATTCTTTCACAGAGAGCTCCTAGCAGAGTCTGGTACAGGGAGGGGAGAGAGGAACTGTTGCTGCCAAAGGGACTATCAGAAACCGTACATGACATTGTGCGTGGAATCTACTGTCCCTTCCCTAGAGATTTTGGAAAGCAATGAATAAAATATTGGCTCTGAACAACTAATACAAGAAAGAGGAAATGTCATGTGTTATAAGTTTAATTTATCAACAAAAATCTTAAGTAGAAAAGAACATATGTCAAAACCCTAGGAAGATCCTCTTTAATTTTTTCCTGTCCTATAATATAGGAAAAGAGTTTAAGGCATTTGATCCCTTTTGCTGAAAAAGCACTCCCACTGGTGGAACTAGCATTTTATTACATTTCCCACCTGGTGAATTTTGTTACAGTATATCTATCCTCAGATTCGTTAACTTTAAAATGGAGTTAATATTTATCTCATAAGATTATTGAGGATAAAATGAAATAATTTGTACTTAGGGAAACATTAAAAAGTGCGTTATAAGTGGTAAGTCTTAGGTTGGGGTCCCCAAATTTGACCCTGAGTCAAGGTCTTATGGGTTGAATTGTGTGCCCCTCCAAAAGATGATAAAATCTTAACCCTCAGTACTTATGGATGTGACCTCATTTGGAAACAGGGGTTGTGCAGATGTAATCGAGATGAGGTCATTAGCATGATCCCTTAATCCAATATGAGGGGAAGATAGCCATGTGAAGACATAGACACAGGGAGAATGTAATGTAAGGACGGAAGCAGAGATTGGGGTCTTGCACACACAAGCTGAAGAATTCCTAGGACTTTTAGTTGTCACCAGAAGCTAGGAGGGAAGCATGGAAGAGATTTCTCTCTCAGATTCCTAAAAAGGAACCAATGCGAGAGAATAAATTCGTTACATCATGGAACTTGTGGTACTTTGTTATGGCAGCCCCAAGAAACTAATAAACAAGGATTTAAGTGCAAGTGGTTTATTTTAAAGAACAGTCCAGAAACCACTGATAGAAGGGCGGGGAAGTGAGACTGGGAAGAGAAGGACAGTGAGAGAGTAGGCTGATGAGTAGGTTAGCTTTGTAGGTGGAGCTCATTCCTTCTGTGGATCTCTGGGAGACAATGTGGAAGATGCCTCAGAGTCATCCTACTTTTGTGGAATGAGGACATTGGCATATTGTTTAGTATAAATACCGGTGTATTAGTTTTTTTTTTAAAGATTTTATTTATTTATTTGACAGAGAGAGAGACAGCCAGCGAGAGAGGGAACACAAGCAGGGGGAGTGGGAGAGGAAGAAGCAGGCTCACAGCGGAAGAGCCTGATGTGGGACTCGATCCCAGGACTCTGGGATCACGCCCTGGGCCGAAGGCAGACGCTTAACAACTGAGCCACCCGGGCGCCCTGGTGTATTAGTTTTTGATGGCAGTTGTGACAAATTGTCACAAATTTGGTGGTTGAAAACAACAGAAATTTATTTTTCAGATTTTTTTTTCTTTAAGGAATCTCTACGCCCAATGTCGGGCTCGAGCCTACAACTCTGAGATCCAGAGTTGCATGTTCTACTGACTGAACCAGTCAGGTGCCCACAAAATTCATTCTCTCACAAGTTGAGAGGTCAGAAACCAGAAATCATTATCACTGAAATCAAGCTGTCAGCAGGGTTGCGCTCCCTCTGGAGGATCTAGGGGAGAATCTGTCCCTTGCCTCTTCCCCTTTCTGGTGCTGAGGCATTTCTTGATTTGTGGCTATAGCACTACAATCTCTGCTCTGTAGTCACATTACCTCTTCCTCTTCTGCCTGTGTGAAATCTCCCTCCTCTTAGCTCATATACAGCACATGTAATTCCATCTAGGGCCTACCTGGATAGTCCAGCATAATCTCCCCATCTCAAGATCCTCAATCACACCTCTGGCCATATGAGGTAATATTCACAGGCTTTCGGGATTAGAGCCTGATATCTCTGGAGGACATTTTTCAGCCTACCACAATTGCTATGTTTATCCTTCAGCTCACTTTATCATTGGTTAATGGCTGCTCTCAGGAGTGAAAATTCTTTGGCACTTGTGGCCTGCTTTGCAGGGTTCATGAAAAAGTCTTCAGGTGAAAAGTTGCAAACACTTGTAGAGGATTTTTTTCTGCTTGTGCGTAATAAGTGCTGAGAGGATGTTGGTGGGATACCAACAACATCTGTTATATTATTACTTTTTGGCATCAGTCTTTTGTTTACAATTTTAATTCCATAATTAATCATCAGTTGTAATTAGGTTATTAACTATTTTAACCAAATTTCCTCATGGGCCATAATAAAAATTATCTGCATTACCTGTGTGATCTTGCTCAGAATATATTATCCCATCTATATGAACTTTATCCTTTCTATAAGGGTCCATTTAAGTATATATTGCTCTGTCATTTCTTCCCAAGCTTTTCTTTCTCTTTTAGCACCTATACAATCTCTTCTATTTTTAAAAAAATATTTAATTTGACAGACAGCACAAGCAGGGAGAGCAGCAGGCAGAAGGATAAGCAGGCAAAGAAGCAGGCAATGGAAGAAGCAGGCACATGTGCAGAGCAGGGAGCCCAATGTCGGGCTCTATCCCAGGATCCTGGGATCATGACCTGAGTCGAAGGCAGATGCTTAACTGACTGAGACACCCAAGTACCCCTACAAACTCTTCTATTAATCTCTATTTGGTCATGCATAATTATCTTTCTCAACTATATCGTGACATTGCTAAAGGAAGAGGCCATTACATATGTATTTTCGAATTCTTGATGTCTGAATTTTGGAGATTTACATTTATAATCTGGCACCATTTAGTAATTACTCATTAGGAAACATGACATCTCCTTTGAGACTATTATGTGCTTTTATTTATTTATTTTTTTAAAGATTTTATTTATTTATTTGACACAGAATGAGCAAAAGAGAGATCACAAGCAGGGGGCATGGCAGAGGCAGAGGGAGAAGCAGGCTCCCTGCTCAGCAGGGAGCCTGTTATGGGGCTCGATCCTAGGACCCTGGGATCATGACCTGAGCCAAAGGCAGACACTTAACCTCTGAGCCACCCAGGCGCCCCTATTATGTGCTTTTAGTTTTAAGGTCCCTTGTTACAACTTACGTGAATTATCTTGTGGGACAGGAGCACCAGAAGCCTTATTGTTCCACGCTTATTTAGTGACATTTTTCAAATCAGTTTATTATAGAGAATGGTCAAGAAAGCCCTAGCTTGTGTCCCAAGATCTCTGGAATATTGGGATTCTAGCTGTAGGTAAATGAATGAAATAGAGAATACTGGAAGAGGTCCAAGTGAAAAAAATAGTTTGGTTTTGAACATGGGGATTTTAAGTTCAATGGTAACTATGTGGAGATGTTCAGAAGGAGGTAGCTGTAAAATGGAAGCCTGGAGGGAGAGGTAAGGACCGGACAAAGGATTTGGAAATCTTTTTGCAATGTATAGATGGATGACATCACACTGGAAAAGCAACTAGAATGAGAAGTAGAAAAGTGGGCCCAGACTAGAACCCTGAGAATCACCTACATTGATGAGGCATGAGGAAGAAGGAATGGAGGTGGGACAAGAACCCAGGGAAGAGGTTGTTAGGAGGGCCAAGGACACTGACACTGTAATGTGAGAAAGGAGAAATGTGTAGCATCAAATGCAATGGAAAGATCTAGTGAAATTTAAAAAAAAAGTAAAAAGAAATGATGTAGCTTAGTGCACACTTAAAAAGGAAAACAATTTAGAGGTTCTTAGTGACTCCAATGAGAGCGACAGTGGAATGTTATGGGCAGATCCAGATGGGTTCTTAACAGACTGCTCAAAAGGGCTCACAGGAATCTCTGAGTACAATCTCTGTGTAGCTAGTTTGGCGTAGCCCAGGGACCTCTCTTAGCCCAAGTGTTCAGGAAAGCTCTGGAGGATCCAAGAGGACCTAGACATCACTGAAATCAAGCTGTCAGCAGGGTTTAGAACTCAAAGTTTAGAACCCAAACTGAGTTTACCAGTGGGTTGAGTTAATGGGAAATGACACAAAGCTAGAGACCATAGAATCGAGAATCCATTAAGATTAAATTAGTAGGAATCACATAAACTTCCATTTTTAAGTTTGTGTTCAAAGAATAGATTGCTCAAATTCAAAATGGGAGGGATTTAGCTTGGCAACAATTGCTTAAAAATGATCTAGGGATTCAAGGTGATTATAAACTTAAAATGGGCCAAGCTTATGATTTAATTCCTCAAGAACCTAGCACAAACTTGGGCTGATAATAGAAAAGAGGAAGTGGAAACACCAGAATACTAGTTTTTTTGGAAATAAAGACAAGCAGGGAAGGAGGAAAATGAAAGACCAATTAAAAGGAGATACAGTCAGGGGCACCTGGGTGGCTTAGTCGGTTAAGCATCTGCCTTCAGCTCAGGTCATGATCCCAGGGTCCTGGGATAGAGTCCCACATGGGGTTCCCTGCTCAGTGGGGAGTCAACTTCTCCCTCTCCTTCTGCCCCTCCCCTCCACTTGTTCTCTCTCAAATAAATAAAGAAAAATTAAAAAAAAGATAGTCATTAGAAAATTATGGAAGAGATTTGAATGTGCTAATAGGTTGAGGGGAAGAATCCACTGGAGAGGGAAAACAGAGAAGGGATAATTAGTGATACAGGAGTCTGATAAAGCTGGGAGAAAATTTGTTTTGAATGGAAGCAGGGATACCTCACCTTTGGAGAGACTAAAGGGAAGCCTGGAAGGATGGGAGCGACCAGAGCTAAATTGCTACGTTTGGGAAGGGATTTAGGCACTTGGGAAGAGCACACAGGCTAATGTTTTCAGTTTGTTTGATGAAGTAATATTCCAGTGGGACAGGCTCTGCTGTTTCCGAGAGTGTGTGTGGAAGAAGAGAGCACAACGGGGGAAACTGGTGAACTTGGAAGGGAAGGAAAGAATTCCAGATAGAATGGGATTCTTGGTCTCTGAAGTGGAACCCAGAAATTGGCAGTTTTCTTCTCAATCTTTTTAACACTAACACCCACCAGGGAGCTCAGACTTCTGAGCCTCTCCTGGCTTTCCCACCTGGCTTAGGACAGTGGGATCCAGTGTTGGTGGAGAGATGTGCTCAAGCACCATAGACTTTGCTTCTTTAAAAAATAAACTGGGGGCACCTGGGTGGTGCAGCGGTTGAGCGTCTGCCTTCGGCTCAGGGCGTGATCCCAGTGTTACGGGATCGAGCCCCACATCAGGCTCCTCCACTATGAGCCTGCTTCTTCCTCTCCCACTCCCCCTGCCTGTGTTCCCTCTCTCGCTGGCTGTCTCTCTCTCTGTCGAATGAATAAATAAATAACATCTTTAAAAAAAAACAAACTGAAGTGGAATTCTTAAATTTATTCAGAAAAAAGTCTTTCGGGACAAACATTTTGAAAATCATATTTCTGCAATACATAAATCTTCCTGTTGGAATTAATGACTTTGGTGGAATTAATAAGACAGTAAAATTTACACAAAGGTAATAGTTGCAAAATATTGAAATGCAGAGTCTCACCGACATACCTCTTTATCAGACAATGGTTAAAGTGAAGCCAAGAGATGTTTCAAAATAAAATATCAAGAATTAAGAGACTTTTGAGTTCTGGAAGGTCACGAGACGTCATTCGCCATTCCACAAACACGCCCAGAGAGCCCGTCGAGGGGGCAGGCATTACACAAAAGGAGTAAGCCTTTCCTGCCCTCAAGCCCTGACCGAGGAAAACCACTGCACAAGTATCTCTGACAGAAAGCTGAGATACGCTGCGTGAGCAGACGCACGACGTGCAGTAAGGTGATTGATAAAAATCAAGCCCTTTCCTTCTGAAAGGTGGAGCCCGACTTCTTCAGGACTTTAAAGGAAGTTGGGCGACAGCACAGGAATCACAGACCTTGTAAAGTTCCCCCGGGGCCACCCACCTTCCGCCAGCACGCCGCCCTGGGACACTGCAAGTTCACCTACGCGTTCTCCGGGGTGCCACCTGTCTGGCGCCGCGAGAGGGCGCGCGGCCGAGGCTGCGCGCGGAAGTGCCACCCCCCACTTCCGGCGGCGGAGGATGGGGCGGAACCTGCGAAACCTTCCGCTTTGCTCAGTGTAGGGGTTGGGGCACGTGTGTTGCTGCCTCGCAATTCCTGGATTACTTCCATCCTTGGTGCAACTGTAGTGTCGGGACTTTCTTCATACTTAAGGATGAAGGCGGTAAGCGTCCTGAGGAGCCCGATCTCCGCGGCTTAGGGCTCCTTCGGCTGACGGTGGTTGCCTCGTGTAGTTTTTCGGCGATTTTTTTGTTCTTGTATAGGGGGCGGTGGCTTAGATTCGGGGCTCCCTCCCGTCTGTGCGCTGCAGCTTCCCGGCACTTAGATCTGGAGCTTTCTTGATTGCCCACTGGACGTGCACTTGGCTTCAGGGGGCCGTGATGAGACAAGCACGGAGTCTTCTTTCTGTAGGGTGTCGGACATTAAATAGGGTTCTTAGAGACCATCTTTCGAACCCTTTATTTTACAAATGGGTAGCAGGGTCCTGCTCTCAATGAGTTTCTAATGTGAGTCATGGGACTCGAGATGAATCCATTTTTTTTCCCTAAAGGGTAAGGAGATAGAAAATTAAGTGATTTGCCCCGGTTCTCACAGAAAATAAGAGCTGGGATTTGGATTTCTTAATGAGGGGTTACCAGCAAGCGTTGAATTCCAAAGATTCGAATTCTGTTTTGCTCTTCTTAGTTTAGGGGTCTTTGACAGGTCTTATAATCTCTTTCAGCCTTAGCTTTTTCATCAGTTATTTGAAGGTAACAGCAATCACTGCCTAACTAGATTGTTGTAATCAAATATGTTGGAGAACTTTGCAAACAGTAAGGCGATATATGAATGTCACTTATTTTAAAGACAACGTTTTGCTCTGAGTATGCAATTAAAATTTCTGGGTGTGCAGTACTCTTGTTGTTTTCTAGAGAAGAAATAAAAAACAGATCCCAAGCTTTCGGAAGTTGCTAAAAACTAGTAAAGTGAAACTTGAAAACAAGCTAAAAAATAAGCAATTTAAACAACAAAGCACTCTCAAGAAGTACCGAAAAGAACAGAGGAAACTAAGGCAAGCTGTAAAAGATGCTGTGTCTAAGAAACCGATCCCACTGGAAGACCCAAAGGAAAAACCACCAGGTAGGTAATTGTGAAAGCATTCATGTCCTGTAGTTTCCATTGATTCGTTCTAAATATTCATGAAATAACATTGCTTTCTAGTAATCACTCTTGTTTTCAGATCTTCCCAAGAGTAAGGATAGTAGTCCTATGTGCTTTATCACAGTCCGAATGAGAAAACATTAGAGTATAGTATTCATTGTGAGAAAGAGCTAGCCTCTGCTTTTAGTTTGTCTAGAAAGCAGATCTGAAGATAGAATACTTGGGAAAACAAACTGAGAGTAGCTGTGTAAATAAATGTTGAGGAGCATGCCAGCACTGCCACTTTCCCATTCACTGGCAGTTAGCTAAGGTAAGAACATAGTTTTTCTCTGGGGCATTCTTCACAGTGTTGCCAAGGTTCACTTAGTTTTCTCAACTTCTGGCTTTCTTTTCATATGGAAACTTGGAGTGAAATTGAGCTGTAACTGTCAGGGCTATTCTTTTGTAAAACTATCCAAGAACTCCAAAGTACTCAAAAAAGGTAAGGAATATGACCATTTTGAGTCAGACCAGTTCCTCTACAATGTTATTGCCACTTTCAGGGTATTCATATTTGATTGTGCCTGACTGTTCAGTCTTCCCATGTATATCTCATTCTCTTAAACCTGACCTATTTTGTTTGATCCCTTGGCTACATATTATTGTGATGTAGAAAAGGTTGTTGGATTAGAAGTCAGGAAACTTGGGTTTTTCTCTTAATTTTGTTGTTAGCAAAGTGGCCTTAATTGGTCACTTAATTTCCAGTTATTTCATCTGTTAAAAAAAAAAAAGTGTTGGTTGAGTTACATGCTTTTTAATATCTCTTCTATCTAAAATTCAGTAGAATTTTAAAAATGTGATGTGTTAATAATTATGTATAAAAAGCAAAATATTCATTTTTACACGTGGAGCATCTAAATGAAGTCTATCAGGCAGTTGGGAACAAGAGTATCTGGGTTAGAGAGAACAGCTTTGGGGATTAACCTGCATGTAGATGGTAATTGAAGCCTTAGACATGGGTAAAATCAATGTGAAGACTGTGTAGTGTGAGAACAAGAGAGCCAAGAAAGAATTTTAAGGAACCCCAGCATTTAAGAAATGGGTGGATGAACAAAACCTGTAATGGGGTTTGAGGAGGAGCCAGAGAATTAGGAAGAAAACCAGAACTGTACAGTGTCTTACAAATCAGAAGGGTGTTTAAAGAAAGAAGGAAACTCTTTATGTTCCAACATGAAATAGTCTACAAAATAGTTTTAAAAAACAAGGTGAAAAGTAGTGTGTTTTGATGCTTTCATTCACTTGAAATTACAGGTTCTTGCCACATGTATGAGATGCTTATACCATTTGAATAAAAAGGAGGAAAAATATATTTATAAACTCATACACACTATCACAGAAAAAGCTTTTAAGAAAATGCTTTGACTTTGACCTAACAGTCTTACTGTTAGGAATTTAGTCTATGATTGTATTTGAAAAACTTTGCCAAGAATATATTTCCAAGTGTGCTCATTTCAACATTATTAATAATAGCAAACAAAAATGCCACCATGATCAAAAATTGAAAATAAGATGTTCAACAGGAATTGTTAAATGACATAAATGTTGTTTATCTATGGTGGGATACTATACAGCTGTCAAGACTGACAGAGCTATAGCCTGTCCATGATCTGTGAAGTGTAGATTGACAGCTTGTCCACTGGAGAATGACTTGACCATCTTAAAATGCTGATATAAAGAACTTAATGGATTAGAGAGTGAAGATATAAGGGAGAGAGGGCTTAAATGATAGAACAAGGCAAGAGAAGGCAGGAAGTTTTGGGATCCAGAGTCCAGGAGGAGAGGCACTCTCCCAATGTTATGAGAAGGAAAATGGAAGAGATGGATGCAGATGCTGTTGAATTCAGTACGGAAAATTGCAGGAGTTTCTAGCTTCGCTTCTGGCTTTTCTTTTCTTTGATGGAGGAAGTTAGCTCCTCTGAGGATTAGGAAGGGAGGTAGGTGACGGGGTTAGAAGTGTGGTGTTAGAGAAAAGATTTGAAAAGGCGAAGGAAGAGAGAAAGCTGATCAGGGAAATAAACCAGTTGCTGGTCACTTTTGAGAAATGGGAAGCTCATTTAAAGTAGGTAGGAGTCCCATTCTGTGCAGTGTGTACATTTGTATGGCAATATTTATGAGTGTTCTTGGAGTCAAGGAGAATCGTAAATTCTGTTAGGGAAGATGCTAAGATTGTCTTGGTCATGAATCCTTAGCACTTGGAGCAGTGCTTGGCACTTAGTAGACATTTATTTTTATTTTAAAAAAGAGAAAGTGAGGGGCGCCTGGGTGGCACAGCGGTTAAGCGTCTGCCTTCGGCTCAGGGCATGATCCCGGCGTTATGGGATCGAGCCCCACATCAGGCTCTTCCACTATGAGCCTGTTTCTTCCTCTCCCACTCCCCCTGCTTGTGTTCCCTCTCTCGCTGGCTGTCTCTATCTCTGTCAAATAAATAAATAAAATCTTTAAAAAATATATATATAAAAAAAAATAAAAAAGAGAAAGTGAGGGACAGAGGGAGAAGTTAAGAGTGATTATTTGGAGATTTGTTAGATGTAAGTGCCTAAACTGTAGAAGGGAAGGTAGTTAAGGATATTGGCAAGAGGGCAGTTGAAATGATAGGGGCGCCTGAGTGGCTCAGTCATTAAGTGTCTGCCTTCGGCTCAGGGCGTGATCCCCGTGTTCTGGGATCGAACCCCACATCAGGCTCTTCTGCTGGGAGCCTGCTTCCTCTCCCACTCCCCCTGCTTGTGTTTTCTCTCTTGCTGGCTGTCTCTACCTCTGTCAAATAAATAAATAAAATCTTTAAAAAAAATGATAACCATGCAGCAGAAGCGCAGGAGTGAAGATAGAACACAATGGAAGATAGAAGTAGAGTGGTCAGAGGATTGAAGGTCTATATATTTGGTCACAGAAGTGCAGTGGAAGTAACCAAATGAGCGCTGGAAGGACAAACCGTTGTGGTCAGGGAAGTGGGGTGAGCACCAAAGTTTGGGATGTGGCCCGTGGAGCGGGTGGCTGAAGTGGAATGGAAGTGAGAGTCACTGGGGACCAGAAGGAGTGAAGCGGCTAAATCATTGGTTCTTGCATGCGCTGAAAGACATTGCAGACTGTGTGGAGGCATTTTATTTTTTGGTTGTGACAGTGACCTGGGAAGGCTCCTGGCATTTAGATTTCAGGGGTTGGAGATGCGAGCATTTTGCCTAGCTCAAGACACCCCAATAGAGCAAAGAGCTGTCTGGCCCAACGTGTTATTAGTACTTCCATTTAGAAACAGCGAGTTGACATACTGGAAAAGCATAAACTTTTCCTCTTGTTGACACAAAAACGCAGAGTTCTATACCTCTAATACCTGTTTCTGATTTTGTTGTTGTTGTTGGAACAGGTAAAAGGATTGAGAGGGAAGAGGAGGAAGAAGAGGAAGCCCTTCCTTTGGATATGATGGATGAAGATGACTTGCAGTTAATGAGAGACTTGGGACAAAGAGCATCTTTTCTAACGAGAGATCTTTCTTCTAGGTAATATTTCATTTAGATTATAAACATTCACATCCTTTCACTGTTAAAAACTTGATTCTGAATTTTAGTTAGGTGGTTAGTGCAGGGAACATGAGAGAATAAACCCTGTGGCTTGGTTTATTTCCTAAATAAAGGAAGTTCATGAATAAAACAAACCGATTTTATTTAGCGTACATCTTTATTTCTTTTGAGTCTGAATAGTGAAGAAGAGTGCACCGGGGAAGAATGTAGTACTGTGTTTGGGGAATTGGCAGAACAGTCTTGAGTTCGTAACAGCTACGATCTCAGTCCTTGTTACCCTATTGGGGAGGTATTATACCCATTTACAGAGGAAACTGATGTTTCCTGCAATCACAAGTAGTGGATCTGAAATTTAAACCTAGATCTTTGTAACTAAGCCCATGCAATGGTCTCAGGGTTTTTGGGAAAGTAGAATAGCATGATGTCACCCTTGGCTCTGTGGAATAGTTTTCAAAAAGAATCTGCTGTAACTTTCACTTCCGTTTTGCATCTGAAGGGAAAACTACATGCAGCTGTAGTCTTTGGGGTAGACTATACGGTTCTTTTATTCATTTACTATTTGCCTGGTCTAGGTGTTAATATCTATGTACCTGTTTTTTTATTTTTTATTTTTATTTTTTCTTTATACCTTTTGGAGGTTTGGCTAGTAGTTTACTTTTCTGTACTTTTTAAATGATCTCTGGATTCCTTTTTAAATACATTAAATTACATTACAATTACAATTAAATGCATTAAAACTGGAATTTTTTTTTCTGCAGTGAACCTGTTCACGCCAAGAAACGAAAGCATGAGCATGTTATAGATAAATATGAAAAAATTCCAAGAACTCTGCAAACTGCACCAGAGAAGGAACTGATTCACTTACTTCCTATCAAGGATAAAAGTGGTATAATCCCACAGACCAGGGAGAAGCCAGGTAAATCTAACAGTCAGCCAGTGTATTAATAAAAATTTTAGCTCCTTACTAATATTATCACATTTTTTTCACTCAAGATTTAATTTTATTTTTACTTTTACCTACAAAATAGGGAGTAGCTGCAATTAGTCATATAGCAAGCTTGATGATTTTGGCCAGAAATACAGATGGTTATCTCAGATTTCTGTTGTATCCTGAGTATAGCTGAAGCTACAATGTTGAGGTGATATTCTTTTCAGAGTTATTTTCACCAAATACTCTTGTTTCTAAAATTAGAATATTAGTTATCCTTTATTAGCTTTCTTTACTTACATGTATCTTTTTTCTTGTGAGATAAAATACACAGAAAAGTCTAGAAATCAGAGTTGCCTTGCAAAGTTATGTGGTTTATCACAAAAAAACACACTCATAAAACTATCTGGTTAAGAAATAAATGCTGCCAGCACCCAGAAACTTCCTCTGTGCTCCCCTCAATCATTAATTGCTTCCTCCTCACAAAAGTAACTACAGAGTTTTATAGTAATGACTTTCCTGCTTTTCTCTGTAGTTTTATCACTTAAGTATATTGTCAGATTTTTTAATATAAATGTTTTCCATACAGTTACAGACAGTAACCAAGGTGAAGAGGATCAAGAAGAGCTGGAACTTGAGGAAGGTAATGGAATATGTTTTTGTAGTTGTTAAAGTGTTAATTGAGAATTACATTTTTTTGCGTAATAGTTAATGTGACTGAGTTTTAGATAAAATCTGAAACGTGTATTTTAGAGTACTGGTCATTTCAACGTCATTTGAACATTTTCCCACATGTTGAAAGTCTCACCTTGTGAAATTTGATTCTTTGTTGCTCTTTATTTTGGAAAATTGTGTGCAGTTATGTTTGTAAAGTCTAGACAAGCATGAAGAGTCTTGTAAATTATTACCATTTTTGAATTCTTTTTAATTTTAAGTGAAGGACCTGCCTATAAATATTAACTTTTTAGCTTGAAATTGCAAAATGATTCTGTGATATGAAATCATTTCACTTCTTTCTTAGAGTTGTTATATATGTCTGTGTATATGTCTGTTTTAGATAATTGAATGTGGGTTTCTAATATCTAAGATAGTTGCAATCAAAGTTAAACTGAAAACATATTTTATGGTTTGAAATTATATTTGGAATTTGCAATAGAACAAACTGGTTAAATTTTTGCTTTAGCTTAGCAAACCTCATTAATGGTGTAAATGAGATTACAGGTCAACTAATTGTTTTCAGTAATCCTTCACTGGCTCATTAGAGATTATGTTTGCATGTTTATTAAATCTAGTTCCCTATCAATTTCTTTTCTTAAAGTGGACATATTTTCTATAGTGCAAAGGATTGTACAAAGTTGAAAACAAAGGGAGAATATTCTGTACTTTTTAAAACCTAAATCAGGTTGATTTTTCCCTTAATTCATGGGGATTATTATAAGTTTATTAGCATAGTAGTTAAAAATATGAGCTCTTGGGTCAGACTACCTGGGTTTTGAATTCCATTTCTACCAGGTTTAGGAGTATAAGCAAGTTACTCTCCCTTTGCCTCATTTTCTATGTACAAAATGGATATGATGATTGTACTTGCCTCATAGCATTTTTGAGAGGATCATATGTAGTAATCTTGTTCCATGGCAAGTGTTCAATAAAAGTTATTATTTTTATTATTTGTTACTATAAGAATATTATTGTATTGATTAAGGTTCTTGGATACTTGTAAATAAATGTTTAAGAGGGGAAATCTAATCTGTTTCAGAGATCATTGAAGATCCCATTCGAGAACTGACATTAGAAGAACATTTGATTGAGAGAAGGAAGAAACTAGAGGAGAAGAAAATGCATATTGCAGCCTTGGGATCTGCCATATTAGGAGACCCAGAAAGTAACGTAAGTAGTACTAATTTCTTTGAGCTGTTCATATTAGATATGGGGTAAATGTCTAATATTTTAAGATTACCTTATTATCTATAAGCATGTACAAAAAGGAAAAGCATTAAAACACAGTGACTGAGGTAGAATAAGAATAGACAGAATCTTAGTCTAATCCTGCATCTGAACTTAATTTTTTCTGTAATCTTAGAAAAGTCACTTAAACTCTCTCTGAGTCTTATTTTCCTCATCTCTAAATGAAGGTATTGAGGGGCGTCTGGGTGGCTCAGTTGGTTCAGCGTGTGACTCTTGATTTTAGCTCAGGTCATGACTCAGGATCGTGGCTCTAGCTCTGTGCTGGATGTGGAGCCTGCTTAAGATTCTGTCTCTCCCCCTGCCTCCCTCCCCTATCTCTCTCTCAAATGAATGAATGAATGAATGAATGAATGTAGATATTGGACTTAATGTTGTAACTCTGAAAGTGGTAAGTGTAACAATTAATTGCATGAGGGAGAAGGAACCTACTTGCAAATTTGCTTGACTGATTGACAGGATTTTTAATAAGGAACATGCTACACAAAAGTCAGTGAGATTAGTTCAGGAGTACTTGTAAGTGGAAAATATGTTAAGTGAAATAGGTCAGAGTTATTATGAATTATCAACAGTGGTGGAGATGGTCATGGTTACAACACGTGGACTCAAAAAACCTGGGATACTGTTAGACGTTGGGTAAGTCCTTTTACCCAAGACTCATTTTCTTCATCTCTAAAAAGGGGATGGTACCTATTTTAAAACACTTTGTTGTGAGGATTAGATAATCAAATATACGTGAAGTCATGTAAAGTGGTACCGTTGTTCCTGTTGATATTGCTGTTCCCGTCTTCCTACTGTGAATATATTTATTGAACAATAAAGTAGTAAAATTTCAGGTGGTTATGTTTTGGAGTAGTACTTATTCTTTTTTAACAAAGTGAGGGAAGATCTGGAAAGGAGTTAGGGAAATTTGGAATATTTCTCACCTGTATTATCTCATTTAATCATTATAAAACCATAAAGAGAAGAACTGTTGATTTTATTTTACAGTGGAAAAATTGAGCCTTTAAAAATTCAAGTAAATTTGTTACGATTTTAACCGCTGCTGGGTTGGAATCTGAGTCTTCCAGCTCTGGAGCCTCATGCTCACACACGTTAGGGACAGTGAATCGGTGGTGCCATGTTTGTCCTACCCCCTGCTGTGGCAGATGTTGCTAACCAGCCAGAGGATTGCTTCTCAAGATACCCAGCAAGCAGTAGTAGTTCGTCAAATATTTCTTTATTGTTATTTCTTTAACAGATTAAAAAATTGAAAGAAATACGTTCCATGCTGACGGAACAGGATCCTGATGTGGCTGTTACTGTTCGAAAGCTGGTGATAATTTCCCTGTTGGAGTTATTTAAAGACATTACTCCTTCATATAAAATACGACCCCTGACAGAAGCAGAAAAATCTACCAAGGTAATGATAGATACAATTACCATACAAAATAAGTTGAACATTTTGGAGAGCTAGAGATGGGAAAAATAGGGTTTTTTCTGTTTGTTTTTATAGGATTGGATATATACTAGGCACTCACATTTTGTGCTAATTTAAGGATTTTGTTATTTTGATTTTAAAAAATGAGTGGTCTTTTTGATTTTTTTCAGATCCGCAAAGAAACCCAAAAGTTAAGAGAATTTGAAGAAGGCCTGGTTAGCCAATATAAATTTTATTTGGAAAATCTGGAGCAAATGATTAAAGGTATAGTAAACATTTTATTTTTATTTTTTTATTTTTATTTTTAAAGATTTTATTTATTTGTTTGACAGAGGGAGAAACAGCCAGCGAGAGAGGGAACACAAGCAGGGGGAGTGGGAGAGGAAGAAGCAGGCTCCCTGCGGAGCAGAGAGCCCATTGTGGGGCTCGATCCTAGCACCCTGGGATCACGCCCTGAGCTGAAGGCGGACGCTTAACGACTGAGCCACCCAGACGTCCCAGTAAACATTTTAAAAATACGTAACATACGTAGCTTTGGTCAGGAAGGTGAGTTCTATATTCTGTGCTCTGTGGCAAGAGTCAGTATAGCATGTTATCAAGAGCGGAGTCTATAGTCCGACTTCCTGGGTTCAAATCTGGGCCCTCTCCTCAACTACCCATGTGGTAGGCAAATCATTTCATTTTTCTGTTTATAAATAATAGTACTTATTGCATAGGATTGTTGTGAGAAGTAAATCAGTTTATACATGAAAGGTGCTTACAACTGTGACTGGCCTGTATAGGCCCTGTATTGATCGACTGTTAGTATTATTGTTGCTCCAGGCCTTTCCCTAGTAAGTATGTTTCTTGAATTTGTGAATGGTAGAAATTTATGCTGCTGGTTTTTATTTGGAGACGGTAGTTAGGGGAGAAGGATGACTTGAAATGGATGAAATTAGTGCCTTGAAAATGGACTTAGATGGAATCCATCATACTGGATGATAAACTCTTCCATCAAACCTTTATTCTCTTTTTCGTTGTTCAGAAAAGGAAGGGCATTTGAAAATTGGAGCATGAATGGAGAAGAAATTCAGTTGCCTAGGTCAGGTGCTTTCACTTTACTTAGTTGAGCTCCTTTACTCAGTAATGGGCCTAAGGCTCACCCAGTTGCTGTCTCAGCTGGAACAGGACTACCAAATCCTGTTGGCTCAGTGAGGGCAGGAAGGAGATGGTAAGGGTAGGGTTGAGGGTGGGGGTGGGGGCGGGGGCCGGTGCCATGGATGTTGCTTCTATGCTCTGGCCTCCCAACTGGAGCCTACTTAGGAGCATACATTCCAAGGCCTGGGAGCTTCTATTTCCAAGAGAAATAGAACATGAGACACATACGTCACTCGAAAAATACATAACCACACTAAGAAAAAAAAAGTAAAAAGCAATGATATTACTATGTATATTATTACTATTTCAACAAATTATTTCAACATGTAATCAGTTTTAAAAATTAGGTATTTTACATTCCTTTTTTTGTCCTAAATTCAAAATCTGATGCATATCTCACACTTAGAGCACCTCTGCATTTGGACCAGCCACAGTTCAAGTACTCAGTTGTCACATGTGGCTGGTGGCCTCCATATCACACCATGCAGGTGTAGGCCTTTTCTAAGTTGGTGGAACCATTATGAAGTCTTTTTTTTTTTTTTTTTAAGTTTTAAAACAGTTACGGTAAAACATAGCATAAAATTTATCATTCTAACAATTTTTAAAGCATACGGTTGTGTGGCAGTCAGTAAGCCCAGTGTCATACCGCTGTCACCACTGTGCATCCGCAGTGTTTCTTCACCTTCCCCAGCTGAAGTTCTCTGCCCGCCCGTGGCAGCCACCATTCTGCTTTCTAATTTGAAATGAATATGGATCTGACTACTCTAGGAACCTCACATTAGTAGAATTATACAATATTTGTCCTTTTGTGACTCGCTTATTTCACTTAGCATAATGTCTTCAAGATTCTCGTAGCATGTGTCAAAATTTCCTTCCTTTCTAAGGCTGAATAATATTCCATTCTGTATATGTACCACATGTTGTTTATTCATCTGTTATGAAATCTCGTCAGCTTTAAGTAAATAGAAGAGATGGTTCTTAAGATGGATACAGCCTGTTTGAGGAAAACTCATATATATGAGAAGCAAGTTTAAAACACAGGCACTGTCATCTGTAGTGTCTTTCTCATCTCTGGTTGTGTATGATGTAGAGGAAAGTGTTGAACCTACTCTAGAAAAACCAGTGTATTTCCATATTCAAGATGCTACGTTATGGTAGCAGAGTATGTAGAAATTTCTAGAAGAGGTACTGCGGGGCACCTGGATGGCTCAGTCAGTTAAGCGTCTGCCTTTGGCTCAGGTCATGATCCCAGGGTCCTGCGATCGAGCCTCATGTCAGGTCTCTGCTCAGCGGGGAGCCTGCTTCTCCCTCTGCCTGCCGCTCCCCCTACTCGTGCGTGCTCTCTCTCTGTCAAATAAATAAAATCTTTTAAAAAAAAAAAGAAAAGAGGTACTGTGAATCATCGGCTGTTCTGAAGAAAAATTTAAATCTCTGAGCCTCCTGGGTAAAGATACCACAGTGAGCATTAGCAAGAAGTCAGGAGAAATAATGTTTTAGATTCTCCAGAATTTTTGGAACGTGGAAGAGACCGGGGCTCAGAATCTGGAGCTTGCTTATGTTCACTAGCCAATTAATGGATGGCTAGGATTTGAACCCAGGCTCCTTGACTTGTAATCTAGTGTTTTGGGGAAAGCCTGGTAGAGCCCAGCCCAGGGATTCCTTAAGGTATCCAGCTCTCTGTCTCCCCCTGCCCTGATTTATCCCTGAGACCCTTTTCCTTCAATGATACATCTTTTAAAATGTATAGAAAGCCAAAGTTCTTAACATTATGGTTAGAGGCGGAGGGTGGATGACGGCAGATACATTTTAACGATGATGTTTGTACTTGTGTCTAAGGGTGGGCACAGCTCGTTTATGAATTTGCACAGTGTATTATTGCATATTCCTGTGAAAAAAGCTAACTAGTTGAAGCTTTGATGAATGAGTAAAATAACTACAGTTATCTTTTGATTAGACTGGAAGCAAAGGAAACTGAAGAAAAGTAATGTGGTTTCCTTAAAGGCGTACAAAGGACTGGCGGAAGTGGCTGTGAGGAGCCTGTGTGAGCTGTTGGTGGCACTACCTCATTTCAACTTTCACAACAACATCATTGTATTGATTGTCCCGCTCATGAATGACACGTCAAAGTTGGTGGGTTGCTAAGTGATTGTTGCTGTCACCTGAACACAAAATTCTAGACCTTGTGATTATTATTTTTTTTCTCAGAACTTTTGGTGCTATTATTTATTGCTAAAATAGTGTCACTTTGTTAAACACTGTCTCTTTAAGAAAATTCTTTGAACGTAAGTTTAGTGTGGTGGTTCTGAGCAGGGGGTGGTTTCGCCTTCCGGGGAATGTGAGGCTGTGTCTGCGCGCAGTTTCGATTGTCACCCCTGCTGTGGCTACTACTGGCATCTAGTGGGTAAAGGCTAGGGGACTTCTAAACTTCCCACCATGCACAGGACAGCCCCTCCCCGCACAGCGAATTGTCTGGCTTAAAATGCCAGTGGTGCCGAGGTTGAGAAACACTGGCTGAGTGTCACGTTTTATTTTTCAGATATCTGAAATGTGTTGTGCGGCAGTAAAGGAACTGTTTAAACAAGATAAATTAGGCCAAGCTTCCCTTGGTGTGATTAAAGTGATTTCTGGTTTTGTGAAGGGCCAGAATTATGAAGTTAGGCCAGAGGTAAGCCTTCCTTTTCTGACTTTGCATTTTATTTGTTTTTAAATTACAAAGTTAATTTTCAGTTGTTATGAGGATTTTTATTCTTTGTAGAAGTGTATAAAGTAGAAGACTCCCCAAGTGTAACTACTCTTGACAATTTAGTATGAATTCTAGATGTTTATAAGTGTAGATATATATACTTGTTTATATATTTTTAAAATTATTTAATACATGTTTAGATTTTAAAATAAAAATGCATTTATTTTATGGAAGCTATTCTGGAGCTGTTTTCGTGTTGTGTTGTATAGACATTCTTTTTAATGTCTGCCATGGTTTCCTATTATGTGAGTATAGTCCATGACTTGATGGACAGCTGAGTTGTTCTACACTGATCATAAAAGAGAACGTTTTGGCTATATTATTTTTTCATACTTACAGGAGTATTCTGTGAGTTAAATTTTTAAGTTAAAGCTGGATCCAACATTATACACATTTATAAATTTGAGAGGTTATGCCACATTGTCCTGCAAATACATTTTATTATGTTCGCTCAGTGATAGGCGTGTCTTCTCCACAACCTACCCAGTGCTGAATGTTTCTACCATTTAATCTTTGTTAGTCTGGTGGGTAAATAATTCTGTACATTTCATATATATTTTTGTTTTCACATATTTATTAGTGAGGTTTTACTTCCATATACTTTTTAGTCATTTGAATTTTTTTGCCCATTTGTATTGTTGCTAATTTTTCTCCTCATGTATTTGTTTTAATGACTTGTAATACTTTTCTGATAATCATTTATTTCAATAACTATCAGCTGTGTACCAGGCACTCTTCTAGGTCCTGCATATAAAGTAGTGAATAAAAGAAACAAAAGCTCTGTGTGTTTGTCGAGGTTATATTACATATAAAGGATAGTAAGTTTTTGTTACATAAGTTGCAAATATTTGTTGCTCTGCCATTTAATTTTGTATTGTCTTTTTTGTCTTAAGTTTTACATTTCAATTGACTGTCATTTTTCCCCCTTTATAGATGAAATTATATTTTTATCATGCATGAAAGAACCTTTTCAATCCCAAGTATATATTCTTTCCTTCTACAAGAGTGTTAATTTTTATATTTAAATAATGTATTTGACATCTTTTTGTGTGTGTGGTACAATTGCAGATCTAATACACATATATACTTTTTGAAATGGATAGCCAATTATTCCAAAACCATTTTTCCCTTTGCTGCTAATTTAAAATGCCACCTTTATTTTATTTTAAATCCCTACACAGAATTTTATTTCTGAACTCTTTCTGTTCTGTTGGATTCAGTTAATCCTCTATAAGTAATACACTATTTTTAATAACTAACTGTATCTGTGTATTGTCTGGTAGGATGCTACTGATCAAAATGGGCATTACTCATGAAAGGCATGGACCTTTTTTCTTCCTCCAAAATATTTTAAATTACTTTTATATATCATTTCAGGTGGAATTTAGAATAAGATTTTTTTATTCCTCCTCCCAGAATAGTTCACACAGAGAATCTGATTGGAGTTGATTCAAACTGTAGATTAGCTTGGGAGAATTAAAATATTTACTGGATCTGGGACGCCTGGGGGGCTCAGTCGGTTAAGCGTCTGCCTTAGGCTCAGGTCATGATCCTGGGTCCTGGGATCTAGTCCCGCATTGGGCTCCTTGCTCAGTAGGGAGCATGCTTCTCCCTCTGCCTGCCGCTCCCCCTGCTTGTGCTTGCTCTCTTCCTCTCTGTCTCTGGCAAATAAATGAATGAAATCTTTTAAAAAATTTTTTTACGGAATTGACTTTTTTCTCTTCAAGAATATGCATCTTGCCATTTATTTAAGGCTTTTTTTTTTTTTTTTAAGATTTTATATTTATTAGAGAGACAGAGAGAGCACAAGCAGCGGGAGGGGCAGAGGGCCAGGGAGAAGCAGGCTCCCCACTCAGCAGGGAGCCTGACGTGGGACTCTATCCCAGGACCCTGGGATCATGACCTGAGCCAAAGGCAGATGCGTAACTGACTGAGCCACCCAGGTGCCCCTTCTTTTATGTTCTTAAGTGAAATTTTATAGTTGTGTTCATTTGGGTCTTATGTATTTTTATTAATTTCATTTTTAGTCCTATAGTTTTGATTGTTAAGCTGATGTTTTCTACTGTTTTGTTTCCTAATTTCAAGTCTGCCTTTTCCTTCAAATCCCTTTCATTCCTCAAAGCTGATAATTTCAGTTGGACAGCTAAAATTATAAATATTGTGCTTTAAGTAAGAGAAAATATTTAGTGTACTGAGAACTGTAGAGTGATCAGATAATAAGGCTTGTACATGAAACTTGCTCATAGGGAAACACTTTCATTTTAGTGATGCTAGAATATAAAGCACATTCTTTAATTTTTGGTTTTTTAAAAAATATATTTAGGTAGTACAATATGATTTTTTTTATGGTATACAACATGATTCAATCATATATGAAATGATTACCATGGTCACATTAAATAACACATCTGTCACCTCTCACCTTTGTGTTGAGAATCCTAAAAAATTACTCTTTACTTAGCATATTTCAAATTATACAATACAGTGTTATTAATGCTAATTGCTATGCTATAAATTAGATCCCCAGAGCTTCTTTATCTTATAACTGAAAGTTTGTATCCTTTGACCGACATTTCTGCATTCCCCCATCCCCCAGCAACCACTGTTTTAGTATGCATTTGACTTTTTTAGATTCCTCATGTAAGTGAGATTGTACAGTATTTGTTTTTCCGTGTCTGGCCTATTCCATTTAGCGTGATGTCCTCTGGTTCATTTCCACGGTCACAAGTGGCGGGATCCTTCTTGTTAGCGGTGGAGCACTAGTCCGCGGCATGTATACAGCGCAGGTTCTGTATTCGTTAGCGGATGCGTAGGCTGTTGCCACCTCTTTGCTCCGTATTGTGAATAATGCTGCTGTGAACATGGGAGTGCACATATCTCTTTGAGATACTGATTTCATTTCCTTTGGGTCTATACCCAGAAGTGGGATTACTGGATCATAGGATAATTCTGTTTTAATTTTTTAAAGTTTCCATGTTGCTTTCCTTCCAGTTTGCAT
This sequence comes from Ursus maritimus, assembly GCF_017311325.1. Lineage (NCBI taxonomy): Eukaryota > Metazoa > Chordata > Mammalia > Carnivora > Ursidae > Ursus > Ursus maritimus. Next base: position 32,373,213 of record NW_024426885.1, read on the forward strand.
TCCTCCCAACAGTATACAAGGGTTTCCTTTTCTTCATACCCTAATACTTGTTTTCTCTTATCTTTTTTTAAAAGTTTATGTGTTTAAGTAATCTCTACATCCAATTTGGGGATCGAACTCATAACCCCATGATCAAGAGTCACATGCTCCTCTGAATGAGTTAGCAAGGCGCCCCTATTATCTTTTTGATAATAGCCATTCTTACAGGCGTGAGGTGATTTCTTATTGTAGTTTTGGTTTGCATTTCCATGATGATTAGTGCAGTTGAACACCTTCTTGTATATCTACTGGCCATTTGTTGTATGTCTTCTTTGGAAAATTGTCTGTTCAGGTGTTTTGCCTGTTTTTAAAGTCAGCTTATTTGTATTTTGCTATTGAGTTGTAGGAGTTCCTCATATATTTTGGGTATTAACTCTGTTAGATACGTAGCTTGCAAGTATTTTCTCCCATTTAGTAGGTTGTCTTTTCATTTTATTGATGGTTTCCTTTGCTGTGCAGGAACTGTTTAATGTAGTCCCACTTGTTTATTTTTGCTTTTGTTGCCTGTATTTTTGGTGTCCTATCCAAAAAAATCATTGCTAAGACCAGTGCCAAGGAGCTTTTTCCCTATGTTTTCTTCTAGGAGTTTTATGCTTTCAGGTCTTACATGTAAGTCTTTAATATATTTCATGTTAATTTTTTGGGTGGTGTAAGACGGGTCCAGTTTCATGCTTTTGCATGTGGATATCCAGTTTTCTCAACACTATTTATTGAAGAGCCTATCCTTTCCCCATTGTGTATTCTTGGTGCCCTTGCCAAAGATTAGTTGACCATCTTTAATCTGGAGTTATTTTTTTTATTTGTAGGTAATGTTTTATGAGCACATAGAATACTATAGAATACTCCTATTGATCTTCCTGGCACCTAGAATGACTTCATGTTTGCTGTTTCTGCTTTTAATTCTTTCTTTTTTCCATTCTGTGTTTTAAGCCCTGTGAACTGAAATATCCGCTTTCTTCCAAATATACATATCGTAGCATCAAAATAATACAAACCTGTAGTTCTCATGTTTCTTTCCAGGAATGCTGCTGTGACTGAAGGAGGTTAGTAGAGTGGTTTCTTCCAGAGAAAGTTAGAATTTTGAACCTCTTTTGTCTTTGTGCTTGGGTGGTTGCTGTAGTACACAAAACACCAATTTCCAAAGTAGTTTCTGGATTTCTTAAATGACTTAAGGCAGTAGTTTCACTGTGGTTCCTGGACCAGCATCAGCTGGGAATTAGAAATACAAATTGTGGGGCCCTACTCCAGTCCTAGTGAATCAGAAACTCAGGAGGGGGCCCAGCTGTTGTGTTTTAAGAAGCCCTCCAGATGGTTCTCATGTTTGCTGAAGTTGGAGACCCATTGGCTTAAAGGAAAATAACTTGTCTTAAAATTAATAACACTGGTCTACATGTTTTTTTAATTTATTTATTATTTATTTTTAATTGTGGGAAAAAGATGAAGACTGGAACTGCTGACCACAAAATGGAGGCAGGTCTGGTAAATTAAAGCTGGTTTAGAAATACCTAATTTACATCCTCTCCTTCCACACTGGTCCAAACCTTTTTCTGGCCTGTCTACTCGTTATAATCCTATCTACCCATGCCGGTAGTGTGTTCTCTCTTCTACTCATTATACTGCAAAATAATGTGTGTGTTTAGCCAAATACTAGTGTCCTGTTATAGACATAGATTACCGAATATGTATAGCAATAAGATAATAGAACTTTGTGTGAAATGTGATAAAAGATGTCTCAGGTGTTTTTTTGTTTGTTTTTTTGGCACAAAGGAAGGAAAAACATTGTTAAGTGCTTTTCTGTATAAAGGTTTTGAGGGCAATATAAATATTGTATATTGTGTTTTCTTCATATTAGATGTTAAAGACATTCTTGTGCTTAAGAATCAAAGAAGTAGAAGTGAAAAAAGATACCGAGGACATTAATAAACCAAAAAAGTTCATGACTTTCAAGGAAAAGAGAAAAACTCTATCAAGAATGCAGAGAAAGGTTTGATTGATTTCCTTTTTTGTTTGACTTGAGATTAAAATCATAGTGTAGGCACAGGCAGAGATCATAATTCAATCATAAATGTGTCAAAACCTAATATTTAGAAAATTTTATTTTTCCCGGTTATTGCAAAGAAGTGCTTTATTAATTAAACTGATAATTTATTGGCAAAAAGAGCAGTTGAAGAAGTTTCCTTGCCGTGCTGGCTTTTATTTTTTTTGTTCTTCGGATTGTCTTAGATTCATTGTAATACACAGATCCCTTCCTTGACCAGGAAGGCGATATTTATGTAAATTTGGCAGCAAAGTGGGTTTTTGTTAATTGAACCACGTTTCTTTATTGGCTTGTATTTGAAACCTAGATTGAAATTTCAGCCCCTTGTTTATTTAGTATGAAACTTTTTTTTTTTTTTTAATTTTGAGAAATGGACCCAGTAATAATAGCACCTACCTCACGGGTCACTGCGCATCTTGATAAGATGACGTATGTAAAGCACTTAGCAAGTGTGTGATACTGGGCATGCGGTATAAACATGAATTGCCACCACCAGCATCGTTATTATTACTTCTCAAAACATTTCTGAATAGTTTATTAGGGTTATCAAATTGCTTATAAAAACAAAACAAAAAAATAGTTTTCAGGGATATCCATCTTTGAATGTGCCTAATAAATTTTGAAAATGGGGCAGAAGAACCAAAATAGACTTAATTGGAAATAAATGAAGGTAAATATTTTAATTATTTACACCATACTATCCTAATATAAATTGGTTATCCCTGTTAGAAACAGCATGTACGTAGCTGCAAGGGGAGAGAAAAGACCCACTAAGAACATGGCAGCTCCTTAACGTCGCATGAAGGAAGGAAGTTCTCCCCCAGTCAGTCCCCTGCACCTCAGTCGACTTAGCAACCATTATTTGCTTGCTCATACAGCAAAGGAGGTGGAAAAAACTGCTATTTTGTTGAATTTCTCTGTAGTATCTGGTTTTATGCACTGTATGTAAATGTGTTTAGGAAGTATTGTTGATGACTAATGTCCATGTTATAGATGGTTTAACAATAAGATTATTAACAGACTTCAGTTTTGTTCTTGAGAAGAAACCATCAGCGATTGAGTTAGAGTCCCCTTTGTTCCTCTCCGCAGCCTCGTTCTGCCTTTCTCCCGGGAGGCAGCCGCTGTCTTGGGTTGGTGTGCGTGTGCTGCTTCTCCAGATCTGTGTACTTTTGCTCGTGTTTGTATTCACAGACAGTCTAGGGTATGTGTTTCAGAGTATGTACATATTATGCCTCTCTGAAGCTTGCCTTTTTGCTCAGCACTATATGCTCTTTTTCTTTCCGTCTCTTTCCAGTGGAAGAAAGCAGAAGAGAAACTAGAGCGAGAGCTTCTGGAGGCAGAAGCTTCAGAGAGCACTGAGAGGAAACTTAAACTGGTAGGCAGTTTCACATTCTCTCACACTTTTAAAATGTTTTGTTAAATGGTTTTAACTAGAGATTATTGTTTCAACTTGGAGTTGTATAATCTTGGTTTGTCTCCCGAGGCTTCGATGTGATCATTGCTGGTCTCATGAAATCACAGGGTACATGTCTTCATTCTGTTTTGTTGAAGCTCCTGAGACTGGATTGTGGAGAGGGTTGGGAAGGGACAGAAAGGTTGAGCTTTGACTGTCATTGTTGTGGTAACTCAGGAGAAAGGGTGTAAGGGGTTATACTCAAGTCATTTTGTCTGCTTTTTCTGCCAGCACACAGAGACTTTGAATATTGTGTTTGTGACCTACTTCAGAATATTGAAGACTGCCCAGAGGTCACCTCTCCTGCCATCAGTTCTAGAAGGCCTTGCCAAGTAAGGGCTGTGTAGGTTGAAGCCTTTTCGATTCTTTCTAAATAAATAAGACCAAAAAAGCCATGACTGTTAACGAAGGTTCACTAATGATGACCCTGTGTCCTTTTCCTTTTTTGTTTGTTACCAGCATTTCCTTGAAACCGTTGATAATGCTGTTTTTTTAGTTTTCTCATCTCAAGCCTTTTATTTTTTAAATCTCCTTCAGTAACTCCTTCCTTTTGCTAAGTTCTGGGGGTCCCGAAGGTTCCTCTCTCAGTTCTTGATTCTTTTTGCGCTGTGGTCAGTTATCCACTGTCAGACTTCTGAGTGGTCCGTGCAGGCGACTCCTAAGTTTGATCTAACCTTCTTGCAAATCCTTTCTCGAGTCCCGTGCAATCTTTCCTGTAAAGAGAAATCTCTTGGTATGTTCTGTTGGGGGATGCGAACTAGAATAACGGTGGTTGTGATAGTTTTCCAGGTTTTTGAGGTAGTATCCTGTAGAACATTGCAATAGAACTATAATGTGAACTACTTATGAAATTTAAAGTTTCCGTTAGTCACATTAAAAAAGTAAAAAACTGGTACAATTAATTTTAACATATTTTATCACACTCAGTTTATCTAAAATAGTTAGATGTACAATCAGTATTAGTTATTGAGATGTTGGTATTTTTTTTTCACGAAAACTGGTGGATATTTTACACAGAGTATCTCCGTTTGGGCCATTCCCATTTTAAATGCCTAATATCCACGTGTGCTGGTGGCTGTCATCATTGGACAGCACAGCTTTAGAAATAGGACTTACGGTGGGAAGAGAGAGAAAAGGCAAGTTCTATTTAGTATAAGAAATTTCTTTGTAATGACTAGAGCTCTTTGGCAGTGGGATTATAAAATAATTGGACCTTGTTATTGAAAAGATTCAGAGAGAGGTTGGTTAGAGAAGGGATTATTCCTACATTGGATAGGACCTATTGTTTGTTTTTCAATGACTAATTCCTTTATTTAAAAAAGCTTTAAAAAAATAAGAAATAAAAAAGTTTTAGTCATACCTACTTACTTAAAAATTTCAAATGATTTAGAAGAATATAAAATTAAAAATTAGAAGTTCCCTTCCTATATATGTACATAAGTCTGTCTGCCTGTCTTCTGTCACACAGATGGAATCCTGCTATGTAGACTGTTTTGTAACTTGGCTTTTCTGTTTTGATAAAATGGTTACTTTGGGTTATCTTTCCATGTTGGCATGATTATATCCACCTTTTTTTTTTTTTTTTTTACATTTGGAATATTCCATTTTATGGATCAGTAATACTTCTATTTGGGCAGCCCCTATGCTGCAGTGGAAATACCTTTATGCACCTGTGTGCATATATTGTGGGTCAGAGGGTCTGCTCATTTTAAATGTTGATAAAAATAGCTCAGTTGCTTCCCAAAAAAGTTATTCTCGAAAACGGGGAATGTATCACTTTTAAGATTCTTTCTTGTTCTAAGATTTACATAGTGTCAAAGACTCTTGCACTAATTTTGAAGAAAGATCTTGCTTTAAGTAGGTCAGTGCCTAGGATTTTATACTGTACGGAGTGCTCTCACATTCAGTAGGTCAGATGATTCCTCTATAACTCTACTGAGTGATCTCAGTTGTTTCTAGAAACAGAGGCCCAGGACTGACAAGTGACTTACCTAGAATTATATAGGCAGTTAATTGCAGAGCCTGAACTAGATATTAGGTCCACTATTCTTTCCACTTTATTTTTAAAGCTTTAGTAGGCTCCATATTCCATAAATAACAGTCTATTTCTCCCTTTCCCTTTCCCTGCTTCCCGTTTTTCCAGTATCTGATGCTTTTGGCCCTTTTATGAGTTAGAGCAACACGGGGTAGCTGGTGAACTTTCCTTGGGGTGTTGTTTGTTTCTAACAACTTGCTTTGTCGGGCAGAAGTATTTCTGAAATATTTTCAGTTTGTTTAGTGCCTCATATATTCTTGCTGAGTGTAGTGTCCAGCTGTGGATGAGTTAGAATTGTTAGAAAGGTCATTCTGAATTAATGAGAAGTGTCAGTAATTACTACCAACTGCATCATCACTAACAATGAAATAAGGAATATTAAAAATACGGCTTTAAAGTCAAGTTTAATTTCTAGCTATTTTATTTCTGTTTTTAGGTCACCTATTGACTAAGCTCTGTTTGATTCTAGGTTTGCTCACCTTATAAATGTGGAGTTTTTTGATGATTTATTGGTAGTACTGCATTCTGTCATCGAGTCTGGTGTAAGTTACTATTAATGAACTACTTCATAAGATACGAATGGTGATTATTATCCTTAATGTCCTTTTCTCCCTTTTTTTCAAGGACCTGAGCTATCGAGAAAGCCTTCACTGCGTCCAGACTGCTTTCCATATTCTTTCTGGGCAAGGTACAATATTTTCTTAATCAAGTTTTGTTTGCTTTACCTTTGGAGGCTGTAACTTACCTAACTGTTTGTTGTAATTTCAAAGGTGATGTTCTCAATATTGATCCGATGAAATTTTATACACATCTGTATAAAACACTGTTCAAGTTACATGCAGGTATGTACATTTAGATAATGTGTCTTTAATAAATACTTACCTTTTAATAAGAATATCTTGTGACCGGTATTCTAGTCAATGAAAAATGAGAAATCGGAATTTGCGTATTAAAACATTGGCCTCTGAGGGCCACCCATCTGTATTTTACCTTACATAAGAGTTGGAGAGAGAGAACTTCTGGAATTGACTGGAGCTATGGTAGAACCCTCTCCATCTCCTGAGCAGTTTAGCACCACTTCATTGGTTAGGGAAATGATTTGGGACAGGTATGACAGTTTGTCTTGTTTTTTTCTGGAGTGCAGTGAAGTTGTGTAATGAAAAAGTAATGATACTAGGTATTTACCCCAAAGATACAAATGTGGTGATCTGAAGGGGCACCTGCACCCCAATGTTTATAGCAGCACTGTCCACAATAGCCAGACAATGGAAAGAGCCCAGATGTCCATCCACAGATGAATGGATAAAGAAGATGTGGTGTGTGTGTGTGTGTGTGTGTGTGTGTGTGTGTATAATGGAATATTTTATATATATAATGGAATATTACTTAGCCATCAGAAAGGACGAATACTTCCCATTTACATAGATGTGGATGGAACTGGAGGGTATTATGCTGAGTGAAATAAGTCAATAAGAGAAAGACAGTTATCATATGGTTTCACTCATATGTGGAATATAAGAAATAGGGCAGAGGACCATAAGGGCAGAGGACCATAAGGGAAGAGGACCATAAGGGAAGAGAGGGAAAACAGAATGGAAAGCAGTCAGGGAGACAAACCGTGAGAGACTCTTAAATATAGGAAACCAACCTGAGGGTTGCTGGAGGGGAGGTGGGTGGGGGGATGGGGTAACTGGGTGATGGGCATTAAGGAGGGCATGGGATGTGATGAGTGTTGGGTGTTTCATGCAACTGATGAATTACTGAACACTACACCTGAAACTAATGATGTACTCTCGGTTGGCTAGTTGAATTTAAAAAAAAAGTAACGAGAACAGCCCTGAAGGGGTGTATCTGCTGTTGCAGGTGCTACCAATGAAGGTGTCAGGATTCTACTCCAGTGCCTTGACGTCATGCTAACTAAGCGCAGAAAGCAGGTTTCTCAGCAGAGAGCCCTTGCTTTCATCAAGCGTCTTTGTACCCTTGCTCTTCACGTTCTTCCAAATTCAAGCATTGGCATTTTAGCAACTAACAGAATATTAATGCATGTAAGTAATGATACAAAGGAGTAGAGCTAAGTTCTGGTAGTACAACAGTGCTGTCTTGTTTGCATCTTTTTCCCCTATTTTCATTATTACTGTGATAATGGCAAAATGGTAAAATCCAGTGAGAAAAGAAGTATATAAAATTACAAAAGGAAAGCATTCCCACCCCTGTTGACACTCTCCAGAGGTAACCGTTTTTACCATTTGGTGGGTTTCCTTCCAGCAGACTTTTTTATTCATATATAAACACGCACAGCACACACACACAGACAACACAACTTTTTTATGGTATACATTATTCTACAACATTTTTTTTAACAGTAATGGTAATGGATACATTTGTGTGTCAGTACAAATACAGCTATAAAGTACATGTGTTTATAGCTCTTTTTTAAAAAATATTTTACTTTATTTTTTAAGTAAGCTCTATCCATCCTGACATGGGGCTCGAACTTATGACCCCCCAAATCAAGAGTCACTCCACCCACTGAGCCAGCCAGGTGCCCTACTTATAGCTCTTATTTAAGCATAAAATCAAATCAAATTTAAATTCAAATAAAAGTTCAGAATCCAATAACATTCTTTACCAGTACTAATTTCATTAATTCTTCTTTTTATGTGACATCTTTGCAGACTTTCCCAAAAACAGATCTGTTGCTTGACAATGAGTCTCAGGGAAGTGGGGTTTTCCTTCCTGAGCTGGATGAACCCGAGTACTGTAATGCTCAGAACACTGCGCTTTGGGAATTGCACGCGTTACGGGTAAGGATGGCCCTTCCTATGTGAGCAGGGTTTTCCGGTTTTTCTGCAAGTTGTTATTATTGCCAGAGTCCTCAATGTAATTTTGTTCTGGGATGGCCTTTTGGAGAATTCCTGTTTTAATAGTCTACATTTCACTTTGCTCTTAACTGTTCTTTAGGATGTTGAGGTACATTTACTAAGGAGGCAGAAAATGACATTTTTGTGGGGTGAAGTTTAGATTATTGATTGGACTCTTCCCCAGCATTATTCAGAGCGGAAGATTTGTATTGGGTCCTGCCCAAGGAAACTCTGGGAGCCCCTCAGTTTCAAGAGGGCGGCACTGTTGTGATCCTACGGTGCGGACGCATTAGAGGGAGACTCGTAGCAAATAAGTTTCAAATGTGTTACCTGTTGTGAACTCACTTTTTCACTCCGAAAGTGAAATTGCTTCTTGATTTTTTTTTTTCATGCTGTGAAAGCAAGACTAAGCTACGTCACTGTTAACTTGGCATGTTGCCATCATGTGAGCAAAGAGAATATTTTTTCTGTCGGTATGTGGTTATTGTGAGTTACATATTCATATATGATTTTTAAAAATAGTGTTTATTAAAGAAAATCTTTGCTGTAGCCAGTGTTTTATAAAGTACTGACCTGTGCAAAACTGGCTGTCCTGCTTGTCCTCCAGAGACATTACCATCCCGTCGTGCAGAGATTTGCGGCTCACCTGATCGCCGGAGCCCCCTCTGAAGGCTCAGAAGCGCTCAAACCGGAGTTGAGCCGGAGGTAGTCGTCAGACCACAAGCTGCAGTTGGTCCCTGTTCGCGCTGAGAAGTCTGCTTTATAAAGTGATAGGTTTTAAAACAAAGTGCCCATTGATCTGGATTTGGTCTCACTTCAAATTCCTGAATTGTTCTAAGGAGAAAACATTTTGTTAGAGTGTTTTTGATAATCACTTAATGTTTTTTTGTTTTTTCGTTATAAAAAGTTTTGCACATCCAGGTAAGTAGAAAGAATAGTGAAAACACATATGCCTGACATTCAGCTTCAGCAGTTAGTAAGATAATGCCGTATTTGCTATATGGGAAGATCCATGAGTCCAACCACAGTGAGATTCCTCCCCACCGCCGAATGGTTGTGCTAGGGCCAGCATGGGAGGAGTGAGAGAAGTGCTTTGGAACACTGCCACTCAGAGGGGCCGCACTTCCTCTCTGGGGGCCTCCCAGTCCTCTCGGTGCAGTGTGGCCTGACCTGCTGGTACTCCGAGCTTCCACCGTATGCTCCAGATGGAGAGAAGGATTCTGCCGAGAGAAGTTTCTTTTCCAAGTTATTACTCTGAAAAATTTCAGAAGTACAGAAAAGTTGAAAAAATAATGACCTTTTTCCC
>NW_024426885.1:32382950-32463084 GCF_017311325.1 Ursus maritimus
TGAGGCAATTACACAGAAAAGGAAATGACATAAAAGACACCCTTGTAATATACTCACCTCTCAGAATTAATATTTTGCTGTAGATTTTTCTCATTTGCAGCCCACTGGTTTCTCTAATTTGGAGATCTCAGACAAGTTACTCGTAGGCCAGCAGACTGATATTCTGACCTTTTCAGAGTTTAAACAAAAATTGAATTATTTGCTATATGTTAAGTATTGGACAAATTCACCCAGAAGTTCCAGCTTCTCTTGAAGTTCTGGGACGTTTGGCAAAATAGGTCTGTATTTTTACATGGCCGAAGTCAGCTGCTTCCTCCCTCTCTAAATGAGGCAGAAACTCCAGTTTTCCATGAACCGTTTTCCTTCTGGATAGAAGAGAGATAACTTTTGGCCTTACTAAATGATAAAGTGGCCATTTACTTTTTTCTTCCCTCAAACTTCCCATCTGTTCTTCAGCCTTATTTTTTTGTTTTTTTTTTTTTTTTTTTAAGGGAGAAAACAGTTATCTGTTGATTTTCTTATTCATGATGTTTTTCTGGCATGTTTTCGTCAGATCTTGACTGTCTGCCTCGTTTATGCCAGAAGTTTCTTTCTCTGGAGGAAGATGAAGAATGGGTTTATCCCAAAAGCTTGAGATAGGAGACTCTTGATGGTCTTGCTCTGGAGGATGGGAGCTTGGGATGAGACTCTAATCGCAGCCCCTCCAGGCCCTTGCTGATCTTCGGGGAATGTGAACCAATCCCAAATCACTAAGGATTCATTTACATGCCATGGGTGTGGGCATTCAGTCTGTCCTGAATGGCCTCTCCTTTTATCCAGGGTAATGAGGGGTTGAGCTATGTGAAATTCATGGAGGGTAACTCCATGCTTCACTCGTCCTGCCCCCGTGACTTAGTTGCATATTGTTCATTAACTGGCCAGGTTGGGATTTGATCACACTGAGCTGGAGGTCTTCTGCTCAGCCTTGTCTTTGTCCAGTCTGTATTTCTAAATGTATACCAGGCCTCTCTGAGATAGATTTGCTTGGATAGACTGTCATTACATGGGAATTTAGGATTTATTTTACAAGTGTGTTGGTTTGTTGGTTTGGTTTCAAGAGCAGGATTATGTATACCTTACTCTTTGGGTTTAGAATAATGAGTCCTCTTTGGGTGCAGTCTAATTATTTTCAGGTTATACAGATATGGTGATGTGTTACATCCCTTCTGTGATTATAGGTCTGCTGCAGAACTTTTTGAGACATACAGCATGGCTGAAATGACATTCAATCCTCCTGTTAAATCTTCATGTTCCAAAAGGAAGGTATGTGATATTTTTTCATTATTTTTTTTTAAAGATGAAATAAAAACTAAATGTCTCTTATTAACTGACTCCAACTTGCTTAGTTGTATTATAGATCTTTTTTTTCATGTTTAGGAGTTGATGGTAGGCTGGGGGGTTGTGCAAGACTGTTCAGTGTAGGGTGCGTCCTGGACCTGACCCAGTGCTCGTCGTTATCAGGTTTCATGTGATGGTTCAGGGTCTGCTGTTGCCATTTTCAGTTTCGCTCATAGCTTGGCTTTTGCTTATGACATAAGACCTTTATGAGTCACTTTTAATATCTTTTCAGAGTGAAGTTTCACAAGGGGATTCATTTTTGAATGAAGATTTAAATCAACTAATCAAAAGACATTGCAGTGAAGTAGCTACTCACTTGCCTCTGGATTTCAGCAAATGTTTGAAAACATCACTACAGTAGAAGGAGGAGTCGTCAGTGGACTTTCTTATGTATTTGTGTTCGTTTAGATGCACATAGAGACCTGCTGTTAATTTAGGACATTCTCTTTTTATACAAGGGAAACGTCCTAAGAAAATTAACAGAGGAGGAAGACTTACCCTTTGCGTGGCACATAGGGTTCTGCCCCAGTTCTGAAATTGTCATTAAGAAAAGAGAATCGAAAGCCCCCTGCCCCCATATTTGGGAGTTTCTTAATGACATTGCCTTTTTAAAACTTAATGTATATCTTGGGGCACCTGGGTGGCTCAGTTGGTTGAGTGTCCGACTCTAGATTTTGGCTCAGCTCATGATCTCAGGGTTGTGAGATCAAGCCCCATGTTGGGCTCCGTGCTGGGTGTGGGGCCTGCTTAAGATTCTTTCTCCCTCTGATCCAACCCCCTGCGCTCTCTCCTCCCAAAAAACCCAAAAAACAAAAAACTTACTATACATCTTAAGTTACAGTTTTAAAAAAATCTTTGGAGTGAACTTAACTGGATTACAATTGCTAGATTAAAATAAGGGCATAGAGCACAGAAAAATCAAGACCATGAGATTGTTTTTTACCATTCAACTACTCTTTATAGCCAAAACTCTTTCAAATGAAATATATTTTTGTTGCAACACTGTAGATGGAAATGAGAAAAATTTTATATTTGAGTATATTTTCAGGAGGATTTTTGAGAAAAGAAAAAATGGCTTGAAATTGGACACCAGGTCCATTGTCTTTGGCTGAATGATACACTTTAAGAAGTAACCTAATTTGATCTTTTTAAAAAAGAACGAGAGTGTTCATTATGGCTACTTTCAAAAAAAGTTTGAATGTGATTCTAGTCTCTTCAAAGTTCTTTGTGTTTTCTGCCGTGTTCTGGATGGTGATGGGGGAAGAACTGCTCCTGGGTGGAAAAACCAAGTTGAAGACTTGACTCTGTTTTAAGGATAAACAGTGCCTGTTGAAGGCTTTTTTTCTTTTCCTTCTCTATCTCCTGTTCCTCCTTCTCCTCCTCTTCTTCCTTCGTCATCATCGTCTTTTTACAGATACAGTCCTATTCTTATGAATATAATTAAAAAGCAGTATTTTACCTAAGCTATTGCCATATTGTAGGAATGGCCTGTGAAATAAGTTTTTGTAACAACCAGGTTATGAATATTCTCTTCTGAGAATAATTGAATAAAACAGTTTTCTTTCTTTTTTTTTTTTGCTTCCTGTTCTTATGATGTGAGAATTAAAAAAAAAATGCACACAGTCCCAACTAAATAGGTCTCTTCATGTCTTCAAAGCTATAGAAGCCAATTCTTTTGGTCTAGAGCTTAAATTTTTCCCTCACGATGTAAATGAAAATAGAAAGTTCCTTTATTACTCCTGCATAATGGGGGAGATAGCTTAACAGTGCATGTTAATCTTTTAGCATATTCTCATATGTGATTTTTAAAAGTGGTTTTTTAAGGAGAATGTATGATTTAACATACAAATATTTGCTTTTAATCCACATTTTAGATATAAAACAGAGTCCTGAAATGTTATGAATAGTGTTTTGGATGACGACAGGGTCTTTCCCCATCAGAGCACAAGTGACCAATACATGTCACAAATCATTTATTTTCCAAACATATACAAATACATTTTTTATTTCACTTTGGCTGCAGAAACTGTAGTTTAGGTGAAAAATCAATTTTAAAGTAGAATTCCATCAACTATTTCACTCTTGTATTATGCTTTTAACCTTCTAGTTACACATATAGAGAATCACAGTGGGACCATAAAATTATACATCTAGCATTTGAATACTCTCTATGAATTTGAGAATGAAATCTATTTGTGCATAAACTTATATGGCTTGTATTGATGAGTTTCAAAATATCCTAGTCATTAACAGTAACACACACACACACCCTGAGGCTATAACAAGCTACAGCCTTAATACATTTTTTTTTAACTAGACAAATATCGAGCACCTACTGTGTGCTTAGCACTGTGCTAGGCACTTAAAAGTGAAGTGGGGGTAATGGTGTAAGACACAGCTTCAGTCTTCATGGTTTGCATACTAAGATCATTCATAAAACATTTAAAAAAATACAACGTACACAATTCAGCGTCAGAGTGAATCAGTTCCAAGTTCAGAGACCTAGGAAAGGTCTCAGACCTGCTTGAGCATAGTCTATTTGGGATCTAAGAGATGTATATGAATAACCTGGTAACCATAGAGACTCAGTATTTCAGGAACGTTTAGGTCATCCCATGTCAGAATCTTCAGCCATCAGCCAAAGATTCCTTAGGATGCTGACACTTCGAGATGGCCAAGAATGTATACATTGTTAACAGCACACTGTATCCTGGGAATACTGACCCAAGAATGGACTTCGTGTAAGAGGCAGTCTTCCCTTTCTAATAACTTTCTGGAGGGTCCAGGTGTTCACCTCTTTTCACTTTGCTGCTCATGTGAGAGAAGCAACTGCAAGGGGTCCAAGGCGGTCATCTAGAGAGCTGTAGGTTGTAGGCATCAAAGACCACGTTGGATTCTTACCTATTCTTTTTTCATCAGCTGAACAGTAACAGAACTCATGCTCCTTTGTTTTTAGTGACACGTCTTAAAATATTTTTCCTCAAAATCTTGTCACAAACCTAGTTTGCATATTTAGATTCTTTTCCATATCAAATACTGTACTGCTACAAGTCTGCTACCCAGATTTTTAGCAGTCTGGAAAGCAGGAAGTGGTAATGGGTAGAGTCTGGGTGGCTGTTTTCAATTTATTCTAACTAGGATAATTCCTTTCATTTGGTATACTATAACATAGCTAGATTCTAGTTCAGAAGCTACAAATACAAATTTCATATATTTGGCAAACACCAAGTTGTGCCGGTTAGTTGTAATAGAGTGGACCCTTTACATTTTGAGCAATGTGTCCTTCAGAAAGTCCCAAAGACTCAGATATAATGGAGGATGTGCTTTCACCTCAAAATGCAATGAACAACTAAGTTGGGTTCAACACAGGCAATACATTCACTTGTAAAACCTAGTCTCACTTTAGTCTCAGGGAGTTTCAGATTCTGTCCTGCAGCCAAATCAACTGTGTTACAGATGGTGGGGTGGGGCGGGGCTGGAGCTTAGAGTCAAGGCCAAGGGCTAAACCTGAAGAGACCAGTCTTGCTTCATTTTTGACTCTAGCCAGTTAGGCCAGTACCTCAGTTTTCAATACACGATAAGCCAAACCAGAGGAAAAGATGCCAAATTTATAGAAGCATGATAAAGTGTTTCTGGAATATTTTTTTAAATGGGGCAGTATTGTGCATTTCTTATAGATTGAAAAGAAACCCATAGCACTCGGCAAACCACATCCAACTGGAATAGCTTGAATTCTGTTGAAAAGCAAATGGTAGCTGTTCTAGCATTAAGGCTTTGAATCAGTAAAAACTTCCAATAACGTGAAAGCTGTCTGGTGTATTTTTAACACTTACAATTTTAGAATATGCAAAGAACTGGGTACTGTTTTATTCATTTTTATAATTGGTAAAAGACTTCTCAAAGAAAAAGGATTTTTCGTGTGCTTTATAATTTGAAGAAAAAAATTTAATATCAGTAGAAATAAAATTTGGATTTTACTTTAGGGGAACACACATTCCATTTTAAAATTCATAATTTGCTTCGTACCAAGAATAAGAAGAATCCTTTACACTTACGTGATAGTTTTATACAGCAAGATTTTAAAGATAATTTACCTTAAATGGCAATTATGACTTGGATCCATAACTCTTCAGTTAATCAGAAATGAAAATGAAGCTTTTTTTTAACATGACATTCTGGCCCATGTCAGGTATTCGGAGCATACTTTTTTTTTTTTTTTAAAGATTTGTCTTCAAATAGTGAGACAGAACCACTAATACTTCTAATCCATAAGTGATATCAAGAAAGTTATGTATAATAAATATATAAGTACAGTGTCAGTACAAATTGCAAAATAAATAAATTTGAACAACAACTCAATCTACTTTTGCTTTAGGAAATGGTTAAATTTCTTGTTAAGATTCCACACCTCAGAAAATATTAATTTATACATCATTCTAAATTCAGTTTGTGAAAACCAAAAGTGGAATAATCTGTGAATACATAAGCAATAAACTTTTTTAAAACCCCAACATCATTCTCTACGTAAAAAGAAATGCTAAAGAAGAGTCCACTATGGTGCATAACATAGAAACTACATCGAATTACTTTTTAATGAATCTTACAGGATGTATTTACATTTGCAATGCCCCAAAGCTTCCGATCGTCAGCCGTGAAGTGTATGACTAAACTAGCTTGCTGGTTTTCAGACCTCTGTGGCTCTTGCTCCCAGTTTTCTAAGTCGGGTCAGCAAACTATGGCCCTGGGCCAAATCCAGCCTGCTACCAGGTTTTGTGTGGCTCTTGAACTAAGAATAGTTTTTACGTTTTTGAGTGATTGAAAAAAAAAAAACCCAAAAGAGGATTAGTAGTGATGTGAAAATTATATGAAATTGCAATTTTAGCATCTGTAAATGGTTTTATTGGAACACAGCCTCGCTCACTCACGTCTGTATGGTCTGTGGCCACTTTTGCACTGTTCGCAGCCGAGCTGAGTGGCTGCAGCGGAGACCACAGGGCCCGGAAATCCTATAATCCTTACGGTCTGGCCCTTTTTGGACAAAGTTTGCTGACCTTTGTTCTGAGTCTGTTACTGCAAGCTTAGCAATGTTCCGACTGCTGACATTTATAAAATGGCAATCTCCTGGGCTTCTTTGCTGCATTCATCAGGAGACTGGGTGGTAGGTAGCCCTGTGCCATTTTGCTTGACCTCAGTGTGGACCTCACATCATGTGTGAAGAAGGCTTCAGTTCAGAGATCATCAATTTCCAGTTTAAGTGTGATGAAGGTAAGGAAATTCTGTTTGTTTCCACTATGTTCACTCTTGACTTTAACTTCTTACCAAAAGATCTTCACCTGTAAAGTGGTATACATAGGCTTGTGAGTATATTTAAAATGAAGGAGCAGCAACATCTGCAGTGTAGCAAGCAAGGGTTTAGTGTTGTTCAACCAAGAGAAACCCACAACTCCAGTGGCTGGTTTTGGAGGAGAGGCTCTTGGCTATAAACTTGCAGTGTCGGGTGCCCCGGTGGCTCAGTCGGCTAAGTATCAGCCTTCAGCTCTAGCCATGATCCCCGGGTCCTGGGATTGAGTCCCGCATCGGGCTCCCTGCTCAGCAGAGCCTGCTTCTCCCTCTGCCTGCTGTCCCCCGTGCTTGTGCTCTTGCTCTCTCTCTCTCTCTCTCTCTCAAATAAATAAAATCTTTAAAAAAGAAAAATAAAGAATAAACTTGCAGTGTCCTAACACGATGTTCCTGGGAGGTGGAACGTGAACCCGTTTCTGCCCTGGAACACCCCAGCCTTTAGAAAGATTTTAAAAATCCAATCAGATCAACTTCAACTTTTCTAAAACGTGGAATTTCTTCAACTCTGCATTATTTCAGATAACAGTAAGGTAAATAATTGTTTAGGAGTTCTTAAATTATTATGGGGTAACTCTTAAAACTTTACGCGTGGAAGTTTTAGAACATGAAACCTTATGTTCTCAGAAAGCAGTGAAAACACTAAACTTGCCTTCTCCGTGAGACCAGAAAGTCTGTTCTCACAAGCGCCCCTTTTTGAGGACGCCGTTTGTAAAGGAGTTTAGAACATGACATTCAGGTTCCCATAGATGCACCCACGGCTGTTGTTAAAGAACAACTTCGAAGTTTAAGCAAAGCCGAGGCCAGCCGGGGGGGTTCTGAATCAGCCCTCCGCGCTCCTAATAACGCTCGTAGCAAGTCAGTCAGACTTCCGGTGACGTAATCCTGCGGCTCCACGGGGGCTCAGTCTGCGTAGCGTGACGCCAGCGTCGCTACGGCGGTCATCACATAGGGGTATGTATAACCTGACATCTGGCATTTATTTGAGGCTAAAAGGTCTTGATCGCGGCGACAGTATTTTAAGTTTTCATTACTGTCCTTAGCGGCGCGTGCTCACGGCCCCACTACCAACGCGAGGCATTCTCTAGGCAGCCGGAGACGCTCCACACTGGCGCTTCGTCCTAAAGCTCACTCGGCTTTTGGAGAAGGCACTGACCGTCTCAGGGACCTGGGGCAGGAAAGAAAGTGAGTCCAGAACCTGTAAACACTACGATTCCAGAAGGATCTCAACAGAGAACGGGTGCCGAGCCTCCTCCGAGTGCGGCGCAGCTCACGGCTTCGCCGTTCTGCGCGGATTCACTATGACCCGACGGGAGACCTGGATGCGGCCCTGGTTCCGCGAGTTCCTTCACACGAGCCTTTCCACACAGAACCTAAATAGGCTCGAACCTCTCAGGACAGGTGGATACGTCGATACTCTCAAGGAGGGGGTTTCCTGGATTTGGTCCCACCTGTTGTTCTGAAGGAGCTTTGTATGCCTCGAAGGGGGCACCGGTTATTTTAGGAGTTTCTCCTTCAGTGTAGAAACGTGGGCTCAGGGTATGGGGGCTTCTTTTGAGCTCTTATAAATCAGATTCAGTCCTGCCAAAAGGGTATCAATGAGTTCTTTAATTGCGAGCTTCTACAATTTGATACAAGAAATTCCTGACTGTGATAAAGGCAGACGATGAAGCCCTGCAGTGTGAGCAGCCATGCCTTCGCTATGCGAGCAGTCTCTCAAGTTTAGGGCACGTGGCGCAGGCAAGGAGTGGCTTTCATAATCCCTTGGGTTCATTACGAAATAAAACAATCTGGGACGCCTGGGTGGCTCAGTCGGTTAAGTGTCTGCCTTCAGCTCAGGTCATGATCCTGGGATCACGTCCCATATCGGGCTTCTTGCTCAGCAGGTAGCCTGCTTCTCCTTCTGCCTGCTGCTCCCCCTGCTTGTTCTCTCTCCCTGACAAATAAATAAAATTAAAAAAAAAAAAACAATTTATGCTTGGTTTCCTCATGTTCTTCTTCTTCTTCTTCCTCTTTTTTTTTTTTCTCAATTTGGGTTCCATGTAATCTGTTTGAAGATGGAATGACGTTTACTCTGTGGATACCAAGCAGCAGGTGGGCAACCAAAGGCTGACTTTACCACAGTTTCCAGATATAAAGGCTGTTACGCAATTTTGCTTTCTTTCTAACCATCACATCCTGAATGCGATGTGATGAGATTCTTATTCTTTAATTGAGGCCAACCAAGGTGAGGTTGTTGAGGCTAAATCAAACCTCAAAATGGACAGCATGAAACTAGGCATCCAAAGGAATGAGAGCTGAATGACCCACAGCAGTCCTTCGAGAATATTTGTGTTAGTGACCGATACGGCACTGATAAAATAAGGCTGATGTAGTAGTTTGGGCAAGTAGCTTGTCCTCTTGGGGCCTTCGTTTGGTTATCTACAAAACCAGTTGTTTAAAATTAAAATGCTGAAGGTACATGGATCTTCAGAGCCCTTTTCCTGTTTTTAGGTACGATTCCTATCTGCTTTCAGGGGACATCGTCCTCTGGGCCTGCTATGCCTTACACAGTAGGGTAAGTGGGCCCCCATTTCAGAATGGTGCAATGACTCGGTCTACCTGGTAAAACGTGCCGACCTTGGTTATTGTCGGTAGTCTGTGGTGTCACTGGAAGGCAAGCTGCCCACTGGTTTCTCCTCCTTGCTTTGGACACCTTCTGAGGCTAAGACCTGAGAAGGTGACGTGAGTCCTCGGGGCTGTTTAGTTGATTTAGTGAACTTCTTGAATTCACTTGCAAAAGAAATGCCTTTTCTTTTGTCTTCTCGGGATGCCTGTGGAAAAAAAGAACCTTCCATGGGTATAAGGTGAAAGCCAGGATCCCCAGTCACCTGCCACGCTATCATGGAGCCCTTTCCTCTTCCTCTAGTAGGCAGAGCTTTGGGAAGAAGTGCTGAGGGAGTCCTCCTCTCAAGATTGCTTACCCACAGCAGGGAGTACATTTCTTTTCACGTAGCACAAGTGAAGCCCCATTTTCTCCCAACTATATCCCTTGACTCCGAAACTTTCTCCTAGATTTCACAAGTTCCCAGATTTGATTACTATGTGGTTACGAGTATCAAATGCTTTGTGGAGAGAGCAAAAGAACTTTGGACTTTACCTGTACCTGCTCCTTTAGCTTAAGGATGAATTTTCCTGCACCCTTCCACTTGCTCTGGGCTTGAAACACACACTCCTGATCCAAAAGGACCCGCTGGGAGGACTTTGGGGTGGAAGACTTCTTGGTAGCGTCTTTCACCACCTCCTCCAGAAGCACATAGTCACTCGGGTTGGGGTTGCTCAGGATGCTATAGGAATATTTGGCTTTGCATAAGGTCTGAAAGAGAAGTTATGGTCCACTGAATACAGACACAGTACCTCCAACGCTTGCATTCAATCTGAATGACACTTGAAGGTGAGAAAATGTCACAGACTTTTAGAGAAGGAGGGGCTCTTTCTCAGATTGCATCGTCCCATTCCTCAGCTTACATTTGCATAGCTGTTGCTTATAACATGCTTTCCCATGTTACCTGATTGGGCTTCACAGGAGACCATGATTTAGGTATTATTACCTCATCTTCAGACAAGGAAACTTAAATGTATAGAGATTAAGCAGACCCAAGAGACTGCACAGTTAATGAGTAACAGAATAAGGATGTCAACTGGGTTTTCTACATGCACCAAAGCTCATAGACATGAAGGTCACACAGACCAGGAAGGACAGAATCCTGACCCGCTGGAGCCTCTCTATCACAGGGTCTGGGATGAGGAAGGCATTTTAGTAATTTACCTGGTCTCACTTCTCATTTAGTACAAGATCATCTTTCGTTTATACATTTATTTGCTCATCAAATGTTTAGTGAGGGCCTTCTGTGTTCTAGATACTGTATTATACTTTGGGGAGATAAAGATGAAAAAAAAAAAAGACACATTGTCTGGGTTCTCCTGGAGTTCAAACTCTATTAAGGAGGCAAATATTAACCACATCATCGTGCAGTAATAGCAAATAGCACTTAAATAGTGCTCAGCAGGGGCTAGGCACTGTACACCTTACGTATATTTACTGACTTAATCTTCACAACAACTGTGTGTGGAAAGGACTATTATACCATCTCCACATTGCGGATGTAGTAACTTAGCACACAGTATATAATACCGTGTGCTGGAGCCAGCTGGAATAGGCCAGTGAAATCAGACGTGGTGGGAGTATCCACACAACAGAAACTGACAAATAATAAAAGTCAATTGGGCCTTTTTTTTTTCCCCTTAAGAGGGCCCGTTTACCAGCACACCACTGTAACTGAGGCACTAAGAAGGAGAGCCGGGATTTGCACCTGGAGCAATCTGATTTAGAGTCAGCGCTGTTAACCATGATGTTACACCACTTCTCAAATGGGTACTTAATAAACACAAACCATGACAAGGCTTGAAGGAAGGAGATAGTTCTTTGAAACCCTGTAAACAGAAGCATGACTTAGAGGAGGGAGAGGGCCAGGGAAGGCCTCCAGCATGCCCTCTGTAAGATCTCTGAGAAACAGTCACCAGGGACTGGCTTGGGCGTTTCTGGGACAATGAAGTTACCACTCTGTGGAGCCCCCTCCTAAATCTGTTATCAACACTTCCACAGAGAGCCAGACTCATGATAGATACTAGGCAAGTGAAGGAATGAACTAGCATGTCCCAACCTAGAGGCACACTCTCCCTTTTCAGATCCCCATTGTTCTACAGCTTCATTCATAAAATGAGCTGACATCTGATTTGTCCCAGTGATTTACACTGAAGAGCAGACTGAGGCGAGCAAGGGCGAGGCTTTCACCTGCTGAATGACGTCCTGCGCGGTGCTGACACGGGGCGCTTTGATGACTGTTCGAGGTTGCTCTGGAGAAACGTCGTGCACTTGGACAAAGAAACTCTCCTCCTCTGAGCTCAAGATCACCTCTTTGTCATCTTGAACAATGCTTCTCTCTTCTAGGTTCTATGTTAAAAAAGAAGAAAAATATGAGTAAATGGTAAGATGATGTAGAGCTAGAAAGAAAAACCCAGAAAAAACGTGAGCTGTATCTGGGCAATGTGGAAGCTATTTCTCAGCTTTCCGTTTCATACACTAGTTAATAGTTCATAAGCGATTCTACAAGGATATCCATGTCTTCTGAGGAAAAAGTAATGTAGGTATTTCTGTGGATGTTGACAGACTGATAAGGTCAGGCTCACAATGAGCCGGTCGATCTGCTCCTACTACCTGTGGATTTTGAGTCCAAGTCAACCGTAAGTAAATTTGTAAAAGGACAACATACCAGTGACCAAAAACCAAATAAGAACACAGTAAGTTACATTTAAGAGAACCCATCCGTTCCCTGCACAGGCCTTGGGCATTTAAGGAATGCTAGACATCTGAGCAATGAAACATGCAAACTGACCCTCAGCCAGGCTGGACGAACAGAACCAGAAGTGAAAAGGCTGAAACAATGGCTGGAGGTGGGACACACTGAAACGAATATCAACAAAACTCTCAATAATTGTGAGAATTGGTCATCAGGTTAATTGGCTTTTGGTGATCTGGCTTTCAGTAAATTTTACACATGTAACTATATATTAAATATATATTCAGATATATCTATAGATATATGAATCTTATTAAAATTTTTCAAATAGTATAGAAACATATCAATAAAAAGCCAAACTTTCCCCATTATCAGCTTCCCCCCCATCTCATTCTCCACAAAAACCCCACTGTTGTTAGGTTTTATATGCTTCTAAACATCTGCTATGAATCTATGTATTTTTTTGTGTGTGAACACATATATACCATGAAACCCTGGAATTATGTGAATTTAGATATAATATGATCATTGAATGGCTCCTGTTTTTTGTTAGCCCCATTCTCAAATGAAAGGTAGCTTACAGTTATCTTCTGCAAGGGGGAGGTGTGAAGGGGGAGGGCAACCATCTCAGGAAGTGAGCATTCAGCAGGAAGGTCCTTTGATCTCCAACAGTCTCCAGGCCTAATCTCCTCAGATCAAGTCACTGAAATGGTGCTAACTAACCAGAAAAATCCAAGAATCGCTGCCACTATCCTGGAGGTTCCAACCAGCCATAGGACCCAGAATTGTCCCCATTGATATTAATGTCAGAATGGATAGCTGCCATCAGGTGGCACCAAACTGCAGCCAGGACCAGAAAGGACTGGTTCCTAGGGCTTCTTGCCAACCAGCCCCCCAGGCTCACCTCAATCATTTCATTAGTCTTGCTATCATGGTTCCTACAGTTTTCAGGACTGATGTCTTTGGACCTCATGTGTTACATTATGGGTGTTGGGGAGGGGAGAGTTACTGTCTATTTTTATTACATAAACTCCCTGTAATGTTCTGCAACTTTTTTGTCCCCACTTAAAAGATTGTGGTGTTCACTTCATGTCAATTCCTAGAGATTTAGCTATGTAATATATCACTGTGTTGATTATAATACATTTAACCAGTTGGAGAGTGGGGTTGGGTGGTAATTCATCTGACAATTTATGATCTGTATCTTGAAAAGCAGGAAGCAAACAAGCATGAAAAAAACAAAAAAGGTTCTAATGGACACATAAAATACCTCCATAACTATGCAATAAGCATCACTTTTAAGAGGAGCTCCTTGGAGCCTCACTCAGAGCTTACTTATTTTCAGGAGTTTTCTGCCCACATTAGAAGGCATAGGTTATGACCAGAAGAATGGCCTCACTTGTAGCTCTTTATAGTTTACTAAGCATTTTTTTTTTTACATATTGTCTATATGTTTGGCATAAGTCTCATGTTAATCTTTTTCAATCAGGCAGAGTAGTTTCAATTACAGATTTACAAATTAGGGCACAGAGGTTTACAGAAGTTAAATGAGCTGTCCAAAGTCATCTAATTTGTGGCAGAGCCAGGTCTGTCCGATTTCAAATCCAGCAGGTGTCCCAGGAGGGCATACTGACCACAGCAAGATGTGATCCTGACAGCCTGAGAGCCTAGAAGACAAAAAAACTATAAAAGGCAGGCAGGCAGAAGAGATCAGAGGTCATGGAAGGCAGTTTGCAGACTTTGAATAGTAGGCAAACTGCGTATTTATCTCACTAGTTCCACAGAATGAAATACTTGGAAATACTTATAGCCCAAATCTATCACCTATGCTAGTACATGTTTGTATTCAGTAACTGCTGAATTCATTTATTCAGGCAGTAAATATGTACTGTGTGTCACTATGCACCAGGTCAACCTAAACACTTTACATGCGATTTGTTATCTTAGCAGACACACGTCAGTCATTTCAAAAATTTCCTCCCCATGCCTGGGTGGCTCAGTTGGTTAAGCGTCTGCCTTCAGCTCAGGTCATGATCCTGGAGTCCCGGGGTCGAGCCCCACGTCGGGCTCCCTGCTCAGCAGGAAGTCTGCTTCTCCCTGTCCCTCTGCTCCTCCCCCTGCTCCTGCTCTCTCCCTCTCTCTTTCAAACAAACAAACAAACAAATAAATAAATAAATAAAATCTTTTAAAAAAAGAATCTCCTCCCCACAGAGCCATTATACAGGAGAGCTTGCTGTATTCTCCCCATCAGAAAATGCTTGTTAGCCTTCCCTTCTAATTTATCCCCCTTATTCTTCAAAATGTTTCTCTTCCATCAGCCCTTATGAAATATTTATTCCTGAAGTCTCTACAGCCTGTTTTCATATACATTTTAAAGATTTTATTTATTTATTTGAGAGAGAGAGAGAAAGTGTGCCAGCAGGGGAAGGTGCAAAGGGGGAAGGGCAGAGGAGGAGGGAGAGGGACAAGCAGATGCCATGCTTAGCAGGAAGCCCCACGTGCGGCTTGATCCTAGGACCCTGAAATCATGACTTGAGCTGAAATCAAGCGTTGGATGCTTAACTGACTAAGCCACTCCGGCGCCCCTCATACACATCTGAAATCGCATATGGGCATTCCCAGCCTCCCCAGCCCTAGCCATACGACACTGTGGCACTCAGCAGCCTGCCCAAGTTCTCTCCTGCTTGCTGCTGCCTGCTTCCCCCACAGTGCTGGGCACCAGTGTCCACGAGGGCTGGCTCAGCACCAGCCTGGGGAGCACAGGATGGAGCAAGAACACTGCCCGGAAAGCCACAGACGTAGTTCTTTCTATGTCTCACCTTGTCATGATTTAACCTCTGTGAACCTCCATTTCCTTATGTGTGAAATGGTTTCCATTCTGTCACGAGATCATTCAAAAGCAGGGAGTGAGAACTTTTAAACACTGTAAATCATTATGCAACTGTATGGTTTGAAAATTCACTTACTGACATTATCACTTAGAGAATACTTCTTTACATGTAGCTGGAGAATGAGGCAAGACAATGAGAAATAATAAGAAAAAATGGAGAGAGAAACTGAAGACAGCTTCCAAAGTCCAGCTAAGCCCTCTGATACTTTCTCATAAAGCTATAATTTATTATAACTGCTTGTTAACTGTCGCTGCAATGTGTAAGTCCGAATGGAGAGGAGGCTGGGGAGACAATTGCATTTCTTTGCCTAAATGAAATGTCCTTTTATGGTCAAAGGCAAGGTTAGAGAGAAAGGCAGCAGCTCTGGTTTCCCGGAGCAGATGCTGGAATTCTGTGGAAGCTTCAGGCCATGTTCACAGTTTGGTGCACCATGAAAAAGTAGCATATGATGTGAAAACTGGCTCTTTATCGTCTTTACTGTGTCCCAACATCATGGACCTTCGATGGGGATTTTACCAACCAAGCTCTATTCCATGCCCCAAAGGAGCAGACTGTGTGCCCAGAACAGCGCTTGGCTCATATTAGGTGCTCAGTAAATATTTGTTTAATCTAATTGTTGAACTGACTCGATCCCTTCATTATTGACATATCATGAGCCATGACTATCTATGGTGGAGCAATGACTTTATATGTCATTTTAAAAAATGGCAGGAAGTCAGTGGGCTTACCGGTTTATTCTGAAAAAAAAAAAAAAATCAGTGCTCCATTCACAAACTCCAACAGGAGCTAACCAATGTAGAGTTGACACACAGTCACTGAACTGTTTCTTTCATGGGAATGACCACGGGAATGTTAGTGAAAGTAATGTTAATTTTTACTAATTCTGACTGAAGCTGAGAGATTATTCTTGCTGTGTGTGAAGTTACAGAGTATTTTCAAAGAACTACTGCTGTTTTACCTAGAAGCACAGAAGCTGTTATTAGCTAACACTTTAATAGGCATGAACGGGACGGCAAGCAATCCCCAAAGGTAAAATACCAACAGGACCAGCGTGACACAGTACTGTCTGTGACTCTTACAACAATGCCTGTTCACACAGAAATCAAATCCTGGACCCAGAGCTGATGGCATGCATAAGGGATCCTTTGAGTTCTTGCTCCCTTTGTTTTACAAATGGCTTTTAGACTCAATTTCTGTAACTTAAGGATAACATCCTGAATATGTGCAGAAGAATAAAATCATTTCTCCACATTTACTTAAGTACAACATAAATGAAGTTGCAATTATAAGAAATTCTGAATGGAGGGAGGTTGCCAATGGTGAGGTAGTTAGTCACATACTGAGTTGTTATGGTGCAGGATATACTTACTTCCTGCTGGGTTTTTAAGACAATCCTGCCAACATATCCTTCCTCTGGAAACCAGCTGCTTAAAATCTGCATGATCTCTTCTTCTGGACCGATGACTCTCTGGAATGGTTGTTTCCTGCATTCATTCTTTTCTTTAGATATAAAATATTTTTCTTCCATCAAAAAATAGTCTGTGACAATAGGTTTGGTGTCCTGTTCAGTAGTCAGAATCTAAAGAAAAAGCAAAGGCAAAACTTTCATTCAAAATAAGCCTACGTTTCTGGTGCCCGGCGCGGGGGGGGGGGGGTGGTCAGTCGGTTAAATGTCTGCCTTCGGCTCAGGTCATGATCCCAGGTTCCTGGGATCAAGATCTGCATCAGGCTCCCTGCTCCGAGGGGAGCCTGCTTCTCCCTCTGCCCCCCTCGTTCTGTCTCTCATGTCTTTCTGTCTCTCATGAATAAATAAAATCTTAAAACAAAAGACCCCAAAAACAAAATGAGCTATTTTTTACAGAGAACAAACTGATGGTTACCAGAGGGGAAGTGGGTGGGGGATGGGTGAAATAGGTGAAGGGGGATTAATGGTACACTTATGATGAGCACTGAGTAACGTATAGAATTGTTGAATCATTATAGTACTGTACACCTGAAATCAATATAACACTATGTTAACTATACCTGAATAAATACACACACACACACACACACACACACACACATAAAATAAGCCTATTTTCATGGTGTTTACATAGGTTTGATGTGCCATTTATAAGTGAGACCTACTCTGCAGTGTTGCATAATTCTTCCTGGAAGACCTAAGAACTCTCTTATGTCCAAGAAGATTGTTTATGTTCATTCTGGGCAATGACACAATTTATTCATAATCCCCAGACAGCATAACTATTTTTCCCACAGCTGGAATGAGAGCGCCTACTGAATTACAAACTTGAGGTTTCTCAATCTATGCATTTAGCTCTCTGTGATCTTGTAACTCAGGACCAGTGACAAAGACCCTAGCACGGCTTTTACCAACATCATCTCTTTTTCTCAGGTTGGAAATACTTGTTTTCTACTCTCATGTGATCTAAGTTCCTGGGAATTCTCCTTTCAATTAACTCTTGACACTGTGCCTGCAACCTTGTTTTCTTTGTTGGCGACGGACCCTGGGCAGTCCAACAGAGCGGCTGAGACGAGACTCTGGAGCCAGACAGACCTGGGTCTGAGGTCTGCCTTTAATACTTATTGGCTGTGAGGTGTTGGGCAAGATATTTAACCTCTTGGAGGCTCAGGTTCCCCATCCATAAGATGGAAACAGTGAGAGTAACAACCCCTTACTTCCATTTCATGACAGAGGCACCGGTTATAAAGCATGACACGGGCACATTATGAGAACTCAGTAAACACGAGCGTTCGCTACGGCTCCTGGGGCTGATGCACTGCTTCTCACTCGTACAGGTTACTGACAGTAGGCTCAACTCCAAGTGGGGACAGAGAAAGCTGCCACCATCTGGCTTGGATTAGGCAAACACCCTTCTCCTCGCCCCCGCCGATGAGGCAACTACTAGAGTCAACACTTGGCACTGCTTCGTCTCGCTTGGAGGAAAAGCAGAGTAAGCAGAAGATGGTGGAGGCAGAAGATTCTCAGGAAGACGCTGCACCCTTCACCCAGTCCTTGGTCTGTAATCGATGCTGGGCTATGGATCCTGTGGGGGCAAGACAACAACTGCTACGGGGTAGTTCAGGATGTGAAGCTTCTAGGAGTAGCTCAGTGGCACTGTCACCCCACACGAGAGGGCTGGCATCACTCCCTCCTCAGTCCTGCTTTATATCCGTGGCATCATTCACATGGGGGGACAATAAGGTAATGGGCTGCTTTTTATGGGTGGTCTGTGGAAATGCTGCCATACTTAATATCTTCATTAGAGAGTCTCCAAGTCCCCAGCAATACTTTGTGATAGTAGACATTGCCGTTCACGGCCTGATTGCTTTAAAAAACAAAAACAAACCCAAAAAACAAATACCACCCCCCCAAGTCTTGGTAGTAGCTTCTGTTTGATAATCTATGAAATCAGGCACTTAAGCTCTTTCTTCTGATTTTAAGTGTTGGGCAAAATGTTGCCTGTTGATAGAGACTTCCTCTCAAAAACCAGAACTATTTATTACTCTTATTCCATATGGTTGTTTCATTGGTTTTTTTTTTTTTTTTTAAGATTTTATTTATTTATGTGACAGAGAGACAGCCAGCGAGAGAGGGAACACAGCAGGGGGAGTGGGAGAGGAAGAAGCAGGCTCACAGCGGAAGAGCCTGATGTGGGACTTGATCCCGGATCGCCAGGATCACGCCCTGAGCTGAAGGCAGACGCTTTAACGACTGCGCTACCCAGGCGCCCCTGTTTCATTGGTTTTTAATCTCCACCCCTGCCACATACATTCTATGATCCCAGCTACATGTCATCATACACCCTAACTTCAGAGAGAGCCCAAGGGTCACTCCTCTTGGTTATTGCTCCCTGGGTCTACCCCCAAGGAGGAGAAGGGATTCTGAATTGGGTTAAGGATAAAAGAGTCTGCGAGGATATGACATCACTGTGCCAAGCGGGGGGTGGAGCTTCTGGTGTGAAGAGAAAAGACATTACACATGGGTTTGCCTGTCCTTTTGAGGAGCTGCCTCCCTCCGGATGCTGCTTTGTTCCTGCTTTCTCGCTCTGACATGTCCTCCTGTGGGGCGGTGGCCCTGCCTACAGAAAGCCACAGAGATTTCTGGGGGATCCCGAGCAGAAGCAGGACCACATGAGGGGACTCAGGCCAGGGTTGCTGCAGGGTTTGGGGCAAGAGGCCCTCATCCTCTTGTGTCAGGCCCTGCTGTCCTCTTTGCACTACCAGAGGGGTGGTACCTCAAGGGGTGAGATCAAGTGCCAGGGGAAGGCCGACAGGGGGCTGCTCAACATGCAAATAAAGGCCTAAGGCTGGAGGGGCTGAAGACGTCTTCTTGGCCATGAGCTCCATCCTGATGCTCTAAAAATCTGATCCAACTCCTAAGATGGCAAACAAACTCTATTCAGCTTATGTGCAAATTCTGATGGATTAGTAAGCTCTGCATTAAAAAGGAAGATGGGGCCTGGGTCTAGCCTTAGAGGGAAAGAGTACACATGCTTGGAGAGCCACTCATTCTGGTCTTGATCCCTCGCCAGCCCCATGTTTTTATGTGTTTGAAGAACTGTTAAAAATTCTTTTCTACAGGTTAGCTTGTCTAGTGGTACCAAATTCTCCCAGATCATTCTTAGGGTGGATCTCAGTGTTGAATTACACAAAAATCAAAAGGCAGATCATTATCGTTGACTTTGTGCCTTATGTATGCTTTTGTGTTTACACATGCATTTATACACACACACTCACACACACACACACCCATATAGATAGACGCTGGATTCTCCCAACTATGGGCCTGGTGGACTTACTTGTTGGAGAAGCTGCTTTGCCTTGGTGCCCCCGTTTATGGAGAAAACAGTAAATGGCTCTGGACCTGGGACCCCATGCACTGTAACTCTGTGAGTCTGCAAACATTTTCTTTCTTCTGTATTAAACATCTGTCAAGGAAGATCATGTGGTTTCTCACTTCATTCTCACATTATTTCTAGGCTATATTCAATACAGAAGTGCTAGTTCATAGAAGTCTGTAGGGGGACAAGTAAATGTAAAAGAAGACCATTCTTCTATAACCCGATGCATCTGTGGTTGAAGAGGCCATGGTGCATCTTCCTTAAGAGTCTAGTGAGGATATTAGCAGCATACCACCAAAATACTAATTTATTTTAAATAATAGTGACTCTTTCTCGCCTAATTAGGAGACTTATATTATCTGAAATGTATGTCACTTATGACAAACTAACCTCCAACAGTGTCTATTGAGTTCCATCTCTCTTCAGGGTCCTGGGTTAGAATGTTGGTTGGTAAGATGATAAATAGAATATTATGGCCTTGCAGAGCTCACAGGCACACAGATAATAATAATATGAAAAGCATGTCTGTTTTAGGAAGAGCTGGGGAGGTGTGTAACTTATAACTTTTTGAACATTTTGTATATTAAGATATATTCATTCATTCATTCAAAATACAAAATTCATAGATGGAGAGGTGAATCAGACATTATGCCTGGCCCTGGAATTATTATTTTATTTTATTATTATTTCTATCCCCAGAAAGGAGACAAAACCTCCATAAAAACCCCTAAAAGATGGGGTTCGGAGAGCTTCTGAGCTGATGAACACATTGGGATGCTGGGAGTCTCTGTACCCCTTCTCCCTAGACCTCATCCCATGTATCTCTTCCATTTGGCTGCTTCTGAGTTGTATCCTTCATAATAAACTGGTAACAATAGTAAAGCACGTTTCTGAGTTCTGTGAATGAGTCTAGAAAATTTCTGAACCCGAGGAGGGGGTTGTGGAAAATTCTCGAATTGATAGCCAGTCTGTCTGCAGTACTGGGGACAGCCTGGGACTGGCCACTGGCATCTAAAGTGGGGACAGTCCTGTGGGACTGATCAACTTTGGGATCTGATGTTAACTCCAGGCTGACAGTGTCAGGATCAGATCGAAAGGCAGGACACCCAGCTGGTGTCAGAGCTGAAGGAGCGTCGGAAAAGACACCACGTAGTTTGTGTCAGAAGTGCTGTGAGGAGCAATGGTTCATTCATGGCATGTACGGCATCTTCAGTGCTAATACGTATCGAGGGCCACTGACCCAGAATCCAGCACTAATCCCTGCCTCACCTTTGTGGAAGCGTCTGATTCTTGCCCTTAGGTACCAGGCAGCCCTGTCCCTGCTTCCCATCCTCTGCCTACGTACAGGCAATGCCTCCCTCCACTTGGCCAACGTGCTGTTCTCAACCTTGGCCACACACTGAAGGGAAAAGGAGGAGAACCTAAGGAAATGAGGTCAGGACAGAGAAGACACTGACGAGGTGAGGGGGAAGAGAAGCAGAGAAGAAAGCTGGGGGATTTACAGGTGGCCATGGCAGTGGCCAAGCCAGCGCCATTTATGAGCATACACGGCGCCTTCCACAGGCTGTTAGCACTATGTTGAAGTATAAGTTGATGCAACCTTGAATAGGTTATTAAACATGTAAAGAGGTAATCAATGGGCACCCATTAAAATTCATCTCTAAAGGGCAAGATAATGGAATCAACCAGTTAATTAAAGCAGTGCTACATGTTTTAAGTAAACAATCCTGCAATACTGGGGTGAGTGCTGGTCCCAGTGGTTCTTGAACTTCAGTGGGCATAGAACTTACATGGGGAGCTTGTTAAAACAGAGAATCTGCAATGGTGGCCCTCTCTGTGGTTTTCCTCTCCCATTTCCAAGAGGGCCGATTCTGCATCTCCCCAAGCTTGGCTTAATTAGTCTCTCCCCCATGTTGTTATTTTGGGTTCACCTCCCCCAGCAGGCACTATCACATACTCATGAAGAATATGGGCTTTGGCATTAGAATAACTTGGGTTTATTGCTGTGTGACCTCGATATACTTAGCTCTGACCTTCCTCGTCTATGGAGTGGAGATGGTATCAACAGCTATTTCATGAAGTTATTGAGAGGAATAACTGAGTCAGTACAGATGCAAAGTGCTTAGAAAGTGTCAAGGGCCGCATGTTATTGTTACTGTTACTTCCATTGCTACCTTATTAATAACTAATGGACCAGGTTCCTGTGCCACAAGAAAGCCTACCGCCAGTGTAGCAATCCTTGCAAATGTGCTGAGTGAAATAGAACTTCATTACCAAAGAGGCCGGCAAGGCACTGCTGGAGGAATTTTCTTCCATCCTTCTGCTGTTTATGAATAAACTGGAGATTTCTAAGACTTCATTGTGGAGGTTTCGTAGCTGAAGATGCCGATATCCTGGAATAATGCAGAATTGGGAGAAGCTTGTCAGCCATGCACCCCAGAGCTCTGCACAGAAGACATCCCAGGGAGGACAGTCAATGGTTGGCAGAAATCAGGCCTTGCGATGGGCGGGGGTGGCAGCAGGCATGCAGGCATGAGTTGCCTTTTCATCGGCAGACTGCTGCTCCGGGGACGGTTCTGGGTCACCCAGTGGTAACTAACTTGTCTAGGTACTGTTTCTAACGTAGACTCAAAACTCAAACAAAATATACTAGGAAAATCTGACCATCTCCATATCAAGTCATCTACAGTCACTGTTTTACAAATATTCCCTCTTAGAACAGTTTCAGTGGTAATATTCCAACAATAGGGGTTTGGCTAAGTTAGTTATGGTGCGAATGTTTGTGCCAGTATAAAATGGCATAACATGCAGCCCGTAAAAGTGGTAACGAAGATGCATGGCTATCAACACGAAAAGTTTCTCCCTACAGTCATCAGGAAGTGAAAACCAGTAAGGTGCAAAGCACTAAGATTAGCAGGAAGCCTATTTGTAAAAAAATACATTATGTAATATGTATATACATGTATATTATGTGTATTATGTAAATACATGGGCAGAGAAATAAAGCCTGCAAAAGAAATACACCAAAAGTGATTATTTTGGATGGAAAATGGATAGTTAAAAAGAATTGTTTCTGCTTCTCTGTACTTACTCATGTTTCTGTAATAACTGTTATGAACCAAACTGTGTTCTCCTCAAATTCTTATGTTGAAACTCTAACTCCCAGGACCTCAGAATGTGACTGCATCTGGAGGTAGGGCTTTTTTTTTTAAGATTTCATTTATTTATTTGAGATAAAGAGAGCATGAGAAGGGGGAGGGTCAGAGGGAGAAGCAGACTCCCCACTGAGTGGGGAGCCTGATGCAGGACTCAATCCTGGGACTCCAGGATCATGACCTGAGCTGAAGGCAGTCGCTTAGCCACCTGAGCCATCCAGGTGCCCTGGAGGTAGGGCTTTTATTTATTTTATTATTTTTTAAAATTTAAGTTCAATAGGGGCGCCTGAGTGGCTCAGTCGTTGAGTCAGCCTTCGGCTCAGGGCGTGATCCCGGCGTTCTGGGATCGAGCCCCACATCAGGCTCCTCTGCTGGGAGCCTGCTTCTTCCTCTCTCACTCTCCCTGCTTGTGTTCCCTCTCGCTGGTTGTCTCTCTCTCTCTGTCAAATAAATAAAAAAAAATCTTAAAAAAAAAATTTAAGTTCAATAAGCAAACGTATAGTACATCATTAAGGGCTTTTAAAGAGGGTTAGGGCCTTTAAGAAGTTAAAATGGGTCATTAGGGTGAGCCCTAAACCAGTATAATTGGTGTCCTTATAAGAAGAGATTAGCACAAAGATAGAGAGACAGCAGGAGCCATGCACACAGACTGAGGGACAACTGTGTGAGGACACAGCGAGAAGGTGGCCGTCTGCAGGCCAGGGAGAGAGCACTTGGGAGAAACCAATCCTGCCAACACACTGACCTGCAGCAGTGTGAGAGAAGACGTGTCTACTGTCTAAGCCCCCAGTCTGTGGTCTTGGTATAGTGGCCCGAGCTGACTAAGGCAGTGACCACGGGCTACTTGCGCCGCGGGGAAGAAAAACAGGAAAAGAACAAACTGTAGGAGCCCGTCACATGTTTGTGGCAGTTTGAGTGCGGTTGTGGGAAGAAGTACGTCTAGAAACTTGGTACTCAGAGCAGAATAGCAGGGTCAGCATCTCTGGGAGCTTGTTAGCAGCGCAGAATCTCACGCCCCACCCCAGACCTACTGAGTCAGAATCTGCATTTTATTACCAAGAGTCCCAGGAGACTCCGATACACATCAAAGTTTGAGGAGCAGATGCAGCGGTGCCAACGGGGACCACAGGCTGAAGCTGCAGGAGACCCGCAGCGAAGCCAAACCACATCAGGCCAACAGCTCCGGCCTTTGCCCAGGATTCTCCATCTGCCCCTGCTCTGCCGCCAACACGCACCCCAGCTTCAGACCCCGGACGTGGCTGGGGCCGACTCCAACCTCAGCCTGCCGATGCCACGAGCACACCTCAGCCCTCCTCGTCTCAGGCTCCTCTCTCTCTCTCTCTCTTTTTTTTAATTTTTAAATGTTTTAAAAGTAAGCTCTAGACCCAACGTAGGGCTTGAACTCAGGACCCTGAGAACTAGAGTCCCCTGCTCTACCGACTGAGCCACCAGGTGCCCCTTGGGCTCCTCTCCTAACATCAGTCCCTGCTCTAAACACACCAGGGTACGCTGGGCGCTCCTGGGAAGGAGTGTGTGGGAACAGGAGCGCAAGGGCAGAAGCAGAGGCCACACTCTTACGGGATGTTGTCAACACCTCCGATTTTAGGAAAATGTAAAAGAAAAGTCTCTCTTGAGATGAGCTTAAGCAGTGTTCAAATCTGTATTATTTCTTTGTTCCTCTTATTTTAACTGTGTACTATGGAAATCTTAAACACACACACAAGTAGAGAGAAGAGCATCATGAATTCTGGGGCAACCACCACTTAGCTACACGAACGATTAGCATTTTGACAATCTTATTCTACCTCGTTTCAAAGCCTTGAGCGGGATGGTTCTCTGAGCGGTTACGGCTGAGCTGTTGTTTTCCACAACTGCAAAACGAAGAAATATGAGGTCTTCAAAGTGCACCCGGAAGAGAAACTGTTCATTCCACATGGGGTTCAGAGTGTTCCGGTGGATGGGCTTCGTGCGGAAGTGGCAGCTGTCCAAGGGCATGCCCAGCACGTCGACTTCGATACACGGGCTCCCCGTGCTGCTGCTCGGACACACGTTTTGACCAGAGACAATCTGAGGGGGAAAAAAGGATCCAAGTCACTGAAAATGCAAAAGACACAGAGCAACTCTGTACCTCATTGCTTTCCTCCACCAAGAGGGACAGAGAACACTCTGGAATGAACGCGGTAAATGGTTAATAAAGTTGCTTAAAAAAAAATAAGTGATTGTAATCAGGTCATCACATGACTGGAATCATGTGAAAGCCTATTTTCTCAACAGCATTCACCTGACTGTAACCCTGCACCTGTGAAAATGTTAACTACTTTTAAAAACCAAGCAATCAAGATGATTAAGTTTCTAAAGAAGGCAAGAGAAAAGAGGACTGTAGGTAATGTAACCGAGAATTGGTTACTAACATTCTGTTCAAAAGGTTTTAGGTGGATATATTTGACACACCCCATGTCTTTTCTTGAATAGTTTAGTTTTGGCGCAAGTCTCAGGGGATGTTGTTCAAAATTAATCCACCACCTTCTGTAAGTAGATGGAGCTATACTTGAGTCCAGCTGATAGGGTTAAACAGACAGGGGCTGCTACCCTTGTCTTGGGGACAGAAAAGAGCAGTTTGGGAGAGAGGAACATATGTGAGGGGGCTCCCCCCGGCCTCTGAGGTGAGGTGAGCACAGGCTGTCCAGCAGTCTTCCTTTGCAGCCAGACAGACAAGATGTGGAGATGGAGAGAAGAGGTAACTTCATCCCTCCCTGCCTTTTCTATCACCATCCGGTGGCTTTTTTTCTCTATCAACTAAGTGGGAGCAAAAGAACAGGGAATAAATCTGGGTGATGAGCTCAGCTGGGGCTCAGCTGTTAGAGGCAGTCTGTGGAGTTCTGATGATTAGTTAACTAGGTAATAAAAGGAATGAGGAGAGGCCCAGGAATGATAGAAGTTAAACAGTACAGAGAAAAAATACTTAATTGATTTGTATATTAGGGTCTGTCTGATCTTATAAGAACTTGTCAGAATTTAAGATGATCTGCTCTAACCAGGAGCTCAACCATTAGGGGATCCACTCACAGTTATGATGCTCAGGGGCTGGAGGACAGAATTACCATCATCAATACGCAGGTGAAGCAGGGACCCCATAAGTCCGCCGACTGGGCTCTGGCAGATACAGGGCCAGGTGACAGCGTACTTAAACCACAGCCACTGCTTTCTGAGAGGTAAAGAGATGCTTTTGGGAACTAACTCTGCATCAACAAGGTCTCTGACACGAGACCTTTGTAATGCCTTGAATTCAAGACCAGTTCATATTCAGGAAGTCTTACAGATCCTACTATATTCTCACAACAGAGGCCATGCTTACAGTTAAGGAATAGACGGCAGGCTCCATGTTGTCCAGGTCTCTTTCCAAGGGTGAAAACTTCTGATACATGGGACAGTTCTTGTCCCACAGAACTGGGGGTTTCAGAACATAACCACAGCCACCGTTGGCCTCAAACATGGCAGCATTTAAATGTAAGGGGAGATCTGCAAAATAGAGTCAATATTGCTTGTTACTTGGTGGCTCACGTGTCATCTTACACATTTACTTTTTAGCTCAAAAGAACGTTGGATCCATTTTCCCCTAAGCTGAAGCATGGAGAAGAGATAAGCATGCATTCACGGCCCAGACTGCGTGCTTACTGCACCTGAGACAGCTGGTGGCAAGACGCGGAATCCGTTTTCGCGGAGCTCACGCTCCACCCCACGTTCTGCCGCTTGAAAATTCTGGCAGATAAAAATTCACAACATCCATCCAGAAAAATCTTTGAAATACCTCATTTTATACTGAATTTTAGAAAGAGATAATGGCATTTTCTTATCCCTACGCACCAAAGATGCGGACAATTGTACGAACGATCCTGGCTTTTTCAGATAGAAGATGAAATCTTAGGAATACAAGAAAGGCTAGGAGAATAGCCAGAGAGACACACCTTGCCTTTGAAATCTCAATTTCAACCCATAAATTGCAATACTTCTGCCTCTTTTTTAAATAATCGTAGTTCCATATAAAAACAAAATCATTATCACATGTGATTCACATCACGTCCACAATCCCCTCAATCTGCCTGGAACACTCACAACAGCTTCCAGTGTTTGGTGGCCAAATTTTATTTGGCACAGTCCTCTGATGAACGATGGGACCCCCACACTGTTTCTGGGCTCTTCCACACTCAAATGATCAAATGATGGCTCAAGTCTGTATAAAAGTGGCCCAAATGAGCAAACAGTTTATGAGACACACCTGACAAATGTTCCCTCTGATAGATTCCTCCCATGTGCAGAGTGAACTTTGCTACATGGACCAACATCAAGGAAAAGTGCGATCAGCCCCGTGGAGCAAGGAGAAGTTGGCCTTCACTCGTCTTGTGTAACGTTTTTCCGTGTACGTGGAGTTGGCTGGGCCGTGTGCCGGAATTGTAGGGGGAAGATGTCTTAGACACATGAGAGCTCCAGGGGCCTCGGCCTCCTTATCTAAATTAGCACACTGGACGCCACCTCTCGGGCCCATCCGGTCCCCATGTGACTGATTCATCGAGGCTATGGAGGGAAGCAAACTAGTCCACGCAGCTGGTCAAGGGGAAATGGAGAAATGTTCCTAATGAAATTACAGCAGCTCCCACTCACTGCGCCCTTCCCGTGCACCAGCCCCCGTGCTAAGCACTGTGTGTGTGTCAGTGCCTCCATAACCCAGGGGGTACCTTCTATCAGTATTTTCATTTTTATAGATGAAGAAACCAAGGCACAAGAAATGAACAAACTCAAGGCACGTGGCTAGTGAGTGGTGGATGTTGGCGTTCACACCTGGACAGCCTGACCCAGCTTAACTACCGAACCATGGGATGTATGTTATCTTCACTACTGAGGCTGAACTGCTGAAGCTCTCACAGGGGTGTCATAAAGATAAATGAGATGATGAGTGAAGGTCCCTACCCCGGCGTGTGGCACATAGAAAGCACTCGATACACAGTAGCCATTAAATATGATTATCATGTCAATACCCATTTGGGTTTGAAGTCTGATTATGTTAACAACGTGTCTATCCTTGTAGCTTTCCAAAACTCGAAAGCACTTTCTCTTAACTAAAATCTCATTTGGTGATCCACTATGTAGAACAGACCATGTGGACCCTCTTGGTTGGAATAAAGGTGGGACCTCAAGTCCAGTCCTCCTATGGTCCTACGGCAAGTCCCAGAACTTCATCTAGGGCTATAGTTTTAAAATCCTGGCTCTAACCAAGTGGACAGAGTGTGCAGGAATCCGTGTAATGCCATCATCCCTCTCAGTCAATGCACGTGATGGCAGATCAAGCACAGCCTCACCTTTATGGTCTTCTATTCTTTTAAAAATTCCAAATTAAGTAGACACCATTCTCATAATATTTTCCTCTACATTTTGGGGCTGGAAAAGTCATCATAAAGAGTGTGATTCAAGAAAGCAAAATAAATTTTAACAGAAGCTTGTCTTCAGACTAGGGCTGAAGGTCTATATACTTGTAGGCTCTAGGACATGAGGCAGAAATTGTTCTGCCCCGGATGGAAAGAGCTTTGCGGGACTGTCGCCAGCAACAACCAGGGTCTGCCTGCACACCAGGCTCAGGTGAGTTTCCCAACTCAAGAGTTGGTTTTATTGAGGAGACTTGGGCTACTCCTGGTTCTAGATAACTGCAGACCTTCCAGGAGTTGATGGAGCCATTAGAGATCCTGGGAAGAGATCAGCCTAAGTCCATGGACACCCCTTTGGGGCATCAGGATTCCCTGAAATTCAGGAAGTGGTAAGGTAGATGATCCATAGAATGTATCTGGAGACTAGAGGGACACTGGGAGGAGGTTCAGTTATTTGGTTGGGACATTTCATGGAAAATCAAGCACTCCCTAACCTAGAAATTCTTTTCAAAAATTAAAAAATACTTATTCCAATGTTGACTCTTTTCTATTTGGACCTGCATTCACAGAGAAGGACCTAGAAGACATCTACACCAAAAATCACGAACCACAGGTTCAGACTGCAGCAGGGCTGCAGTTTCAGCTGCAGAGCCATTTCAGCTCAGTGCAGCATGCATTTATTGAGTACCTACTGTGTGCAGGGTCTTGACATGGCTCTACCCCCAGTTTGAGGAAATGAAGACTATTTTTACAGATGATCACAGTGAAACTGCAGGTAGTTTGTGCTCTGTCCAGTGTGGGGAGATGTTTATCATTGCTTGCCATATTGAAATCAAGAGAGGCGTATGGCAGTACTCCCTCCTGGGAGCTGGGAGGTTTTGCAGAGAAACTTGAGGATGAACTGCCTCCTCGGAGTGGGGAAGCTCCAACACACTCTCTGGCTTGACTTGGGACGGAGGAGAAACCTTCCGGGGTGAGTGGAGGCCACGCGGCAGCCTCGGTGTGTGTTTCAGACTGCAGGGTGGCTCAAGGAGGGGCCATTCCCGTGTCCCCTTCAGCTGTGGCTCCCTCTGCCATCAGTGGAGCCAGTATGTCTGCAGCAGCCTTGGCACTTCAGGACACATCCAAAACCAAATGCATTTCCATTTCCTTGAGAAAACCATTTTGCTAGTTATTTCAGTTTACTTAAAATATTTCAGTATCATAATAACCGAGGGGACCAGTGGACACAGGGCTAAGGACAGGGCCAGAGATGTGAACCCACAAGCCACTTGGGACAGATTGAAAAGAAATTTTTACAACTTTGAAAATATTTCATTATTATTTCCACTTGTGAGTCCAAATCATACTGTTTTCATAACTTATCAAAAAATACTTACGATAGTTAATGTTTGTGGAATGCTTTCTATGTGCCAGGCACTATGTTAAGTATGGTACTTCACTTGCATTGGCTTATTTAATATCAATTGAAAGAAAAAAAATTAAAGGGCAGAAAAATAGGACTGATATCTGTGACCATACGTCTGTGGGGTCAGCCACGAATGGACCCTGTTGGTGCCAGCACCAGGCTGCTCGGTGGTCCCAGGACTAATGCTGTGGTTTGACCTTGGCTGGAGACAGGGCTGTGCTTCTGATGATGGGTCAGCACGGTTAGCTAGGATCTGATTCAGTTCACACAAGTAGGAGAGGCCGCTCCACTGTTCAAAGGAAAGACTCTGGTTTTTGAAGGAGCTTCTAGGGAACACTTCTCTTTTATTCTTCATCTTCTGCAGCTCCCTGCCTCCCCTCACCCATAATCAAGTGGAAACAAAACTCTTTATCCTCTAAAGTCACAGACTCCTTGAATCTATTATTATAAGTCATTCTGTAACATGGAGCAAATTAACTGCTCTATGCTTTGGTTTGCTCATCTGAGAAATGGGGATTATAGAGGTACCTATCTTGTAGGGTTGTTGCAAAGATTAAATGAGATAATGTTGGGGGGGTCAAGATTTCAGCACAGTGCCTTGCCTGCCATAAACGGTAGCTCTTACCTGGAGTTTTAGGTCTCATCAGCTCCCCTGTTAGGAGAGTCTCATCCACAGTGGAGAAACACAGACACTACTCTCTCTGTTCATGTGGTTCACGTATTGGTTTTCTTTGTGTTAGCCCCTCCTAGAGCAACGACCATTCTTCTCTATCTCAATCTCAAAAGGAAGACAAGAAGCTAAAATGGTTTTAACGTGCCAAGTGTTTGGAGCAACACTACTTTTTGACAGCAAGAACAAGAGCTTAAGCAAAAGAACTTACTAAGGGGTATTAGGAAATCTCTACCCCAGAGATCTTTAAAAACAACCTGGACACAGCCCTATCAAGAGCAGTCGCATGTTTTAAAAAGGGGGCAGGAGTAGGAGATGATTAGGGGCCCCTTCATGGTTCATATTATCTATTGCCTTAATCAAAACATCTAGGGCACAATTCTGTATCACATTCACTTCTGTCTTCTGTCCTCTGTACTTTACCCCTCACATATGGTGTGCCCCTGTGTGGAATCTGGCCCCCTTCAAACAATCTTGTTTGTTGCGCTACATTTGCTGAAATATAAGACGCAGAAGAAAGAGGTGGGGAGGCACCCTTCTGGGTGAAGCAGGCCCATTACCATCTGTCTGGTAGTTGAGCGCCACAAGCTGTATCCCATGGAGCCAGAACATGAGGGGATTGGGGTTGGAGGAGTCGATGCGGGTGGCAGCCGGGTAAGTCCTCAGCAGCTGACAGGCGGTGTGCTGGATCAGTTTCTGAGAATACCTGCGACACAGACGTTTGGCGGCATTTTCATTCAGCGATGAGATATGGTAACATTTGGGAGTTCTAATGATAGCGCTGAGGGATGTGGTTGGGTTGAGGGGGGAAGAAGACTCCTCCCAGGCCTGTCGCATTCCTTCACAGGAACCTAAACCCCCCAAAAGATTAGCCTCAGATTAGTGCAGAAAACTTTAAATATTTTAGAAAGATAAACCTGAACAACATCCCAGTAGGCAATCATAACACGTAACACATCAGAATACATCTTGCCTGTTCCTTGTGAGTTAGTCCACTACCTTGAAACAAAATGATAGCTAGTGTGTTTTAAGATGAGTGTAACAACACTAATTTAAATCAAAAGCCCCAAGTCCTCTGCCTCAGTATCTCATCTATTCTATGAATAAATTTGCACAAATACACAACCACATATGCCCAAGGGTGTTCACTCTAGCATTATTTTTTTCTTTAAAATGGTAAAACAAAACAAACCCAAAAACCAAAAACTCCAAAACCACCACCATTACCACCACCACCACCACCACCACCCAGGAAGGAAACTAAATGTTCTACCAGTGAGGAAGTCGTTAAATAAATGACAGTCTACCCGCACAATGGAATACCATGGGGACATTAAGGAAAATAAGGTAGATATGCATAGAAAGCTATGAGGAAAGTTACAGCAAGTATAAAAGTTATATAAGTCCGCCTGATTTTAAATTATACTACAAAGTTATAGTATTCAAAACCATATGGTACTGGCATAAGAACAGACACATAGATCAATGAAATAGAACAGAGAGCCTAGAAATTAACCCACATATATATGGTCAATTAATTTGTGACAACACAGCCAAGAATACACAACAGGGAAAAGATCATCTCTTCAGTAAATGGTGTTGGGAAAACTGGATATCCACATGCAGAAGAATGAAAAGAGACCATTATCTTACACCATACACAAAAAACTAACTTGAAATCCTTTAGAGACTTGAATGTAAAACATGCAACCACATAACTCTTAGAAGAAAACAAAGGCATTAAGCTTCCTGACATCAGTGTTGGTGTTGAATTTTTGGACCTGACTCCAAAATTAAAAGCAACAAAAGGAAAAATAAACAAGTGGGACATCATACTGAAATGCTTCTGCACAGTAAAGGACATCAACAATAAAAAGAAAAGGCAATCTACTGAATGGGAGAAAATACTTGCAAATTATATATTTGATAAGAGGTTAATATCCAAAGTGTGTAAAAACTCAAATAACTCAGGAGCAAAAAACCAATTTGATTAAAAAATGGGCAGAAGATTTAAGCAGACATTTTTCCAAAGAAGACATACAGATGGCCAACAGGCACATGAAAAGATGAACACCAATAATCACCAGGAAAACGCAAACCAAAACCACAAAGCGGTATCACCTGTTAGAATGGCTATCATCAAAAAGACAAGAAATAACAAGTGTGAGGATGTGGAGGAAAGGGAAACTTCATACACTGTTGGTGGGAATGCAAACTGGTACAGCCACTATCGAAAACAGTGTGGAATTTCCTCAAAAAAATTAAAGATAGAACTACCATATGATCCAGCTCTACCACTTCTAGGTATTTACCTGAAGAAAATAAAACCGTTAATTCAAAAAGATACATGCACCCCAATGTTCACAGCAGCATTATTCACAACAGCCAAGATGTGAAAACAACCTAAGTGTC
The DNA here is from genome assembly GCF_017311325.1 of Ursus maritimus. Taxonomy (NCBI): domain Eukaryota; kingdom Metazoa; phylum Chordata; class Mammalia; order Carnivora; family Ursidae; genus Ursus; species Ursus maritimus. The sequence goes on from NW_024426885.1 coordinate 32,415,804, forward strand.
CAGTGAAGGATGACTGGATGAGGAAGACACGGTATATAATAGTGGAATACTACTCAGCCACAAAAACGAAGGAGATCCTGCCATTTGTAACAACATGGATGGATTTTGAGGGTATAATGTTAAGTGAAATAAGTCAGTCAGAGAAAGACAAATACCACATGATTCCACTCGTATGTGAAATATAAAAAACAAAGCAAACACATAAAACCAAACAAATCTCCTGGATACAGAGAACAGATCAGTGGTTATCAAAGGGGGAGGGAGGTGGGGTGGGTGAAATGGGTGAAGGGGGTCAAGTGTATGCTGATGGATGGTAACTAACTGGATTTATCGCGGGGATCACTTTGTAGTGCATACAAAGATCGAATTACTATATTGTACACCTGAAACTAATATAAGGTTATATACAAATTTAACCTCAAGGAAAAAAAGTTATCCAAGTATGTTCAGTTATATCCCGTTTGGATTATCTTAAAAAGAATCTTATTTTTCTTGAACAAAACACAATAAACTTAACAGTGGTTACCTTTGGGGAGTAGAACTGGGACATGGAGAGTGGAAAGGAATTTTAATAATACTCTGAAATGTTTGAGTTTTTAACTATGAGAATTTATTACTTTTATAATAAAAAGTAATTAGAAATAAAATGGATATATCTTCTGGAGTTATAAGGATGAAGAGTTCCAAGAACAACTAGAATGTTCCAAGGTGGCTTCAATTTTTACTTTTGAGGCAAACACTGTTAGAACGTCTTCAGTGAAATGTTATTTTTTGGGAAGTTAAGAGTGTAAATTTGTAATTTTAAATATATTGGTACCGCACTTAGATAACATAAACATTCATGAACATAAAAAAAGAAATTAAAAGTTCAAGGGAAGTGCTTAGACGGTCAAGTATTGGAATCATCCAGCATGCAGAATTGGGCCAAAATATTGGAAGAAGATGACTTTACTTTTTCCAGATGCTTTGTTAAACGATGCTGTCTCCCCAGGGCTCATTCTGCCCGGATTGTTGCCAAAAATGGACTTCCTGCTTTTCCTTTCTTTTCCTCTGCTAGAGCCAGATGCATTTAGAGTTGACAGGCCTGTTCCCATAAAATGAAAATAAATAAGCCAAAAACTACAAGCAAGGGAACTCAACATTTTCCATCCCTGTTACTGTTTATTTTGAAGTCCTACTACTCCCTTGCAGCCCCAGGACAGAAGACCTACTAGCATTTTTAGCGCAGTTAATAATAGCATTGCAGCCAATGGTAGCAAATCTTCCCTCTCCGGAGGCAAATGTGGCAAGATCATCACAAAATCACACACACAGACGCACACACACTTGATTGTGCACGGGAAAGATTTTGAAAAACTGCAGGAGAAGAAAGCGCCCCAGTCAATATTTAGTTATCAGAACCCAATCACTCCACTCAGAGCCATGAGAGAATGGGTCAAAGCCTGAGCTTCAGCATCACAGTGTCTGGGTTCAGTTCCTGCCAGTAGGAGGTTGGCTTAACGTCTACCTTCTCCGTTCCTCAGTCTCCTTATCCATAAAATGGGTGTGATGATAGGAACTCGCTCACAGGGTTAGTCTGAGGGTTCGATGGGAAATATGTGATGACCGTCCTGATGTTTCATGGCTTCTCTTGCTTACTCCTAGTCCAACCACCGCCTGACCCTTCCCGCCTGGCACAGCGCCTGGTGTGCCACAGGACCTTCACAGACATTTGCTCAGGGAGGAAATGAATGCAGACCTGGCTCCAGGGCAGGGAGAGTCATTTAAAAGCACTAATGAAGCCAGAGTTGCCTCCAAATCCTTCCACTGTGTACAACTGTACCACTAGAAAGTCAGTCCTTCAGCCGAAGCAGCATTCAGGAGATGAAAATATACCTTCCAAGAACATCCGCAAAGACAGGATAAAGCGGTGCTTCATAAGAGCACAGACGCTGGGTTTTAAACCCTGTTCCTAGCTGTGTGACTTTGCATGAATGACTTAACCTCTCTGCATCACTCCCTCCTCATCTGAAAGGGTCGTGCTTAGGGTTGAATGAGATCATGGATATATACACAGTACAGTGTCTTGCTCAGAGAAAGTGCTCAGTTCATAGCAGCTGTGGGGCTTCTAAATTTTTTTTTTCTTCCTAAGTATCTGTAACCACAAAGATGCATACACTTGGACTAGGAGGTTCTCATGCTTTATCTTAAAATTCTGTGTGAATTTTGCCCTGTGCATAATGATATAATAGTAGGTTTTCTCTCAAGGGGCTAGAGTGAAGGGCCTGTTCATTCTGGGGTTTTTTGCACACATCCTGGCATGCGTCAAAGGGTATGTGGGCCCCTTTGTGAAGAGCTTGGTTGTTCCCTTGGGGTGAGAAAGCAAGAAAGCAAGGGCTGGGTGATCAAGAAAAGGGAAGGCATCTGGGGAGGCCCAGAGAAGTAATGAGAGAGCAACAAAGAGCCTTCTTCTGCCCTGCTGGCCCATTTACCAGTGACAACAACCACCACTCCCAGAGAGCCAATTCTTTTCTAGATAGCGTGCTAATCACATTATATACTTTACTACTAATTTTTACAACCACCCTGCAAGTTAGGACATAAGATGCCTTTTTAAAATTATTTATTATTTTTTTAACAGATAAGGAATTGGAAGTGCAGAGAAGTTATGTAACTGTCCCAGGCAAGGCCACTGAGGAGTTGAGCTCTGCTACTGAAGCAGGTTCATGATCTTGGGGAAATTAATTTATTTCTGGGGAAGGTCATACCACATGATCTTCGTGGTGCCTCACTGCTCTGAAGATTTTTTTGCATGTAGTTCCTTGGAAGGGACTTGGAATGGTGAAGGTGAGGTGCATTGAAATTGATAATGTAGCAAAATTAAACTGGATAGTGTAGCAAATAAACATTTTATGGTGTTTTCCCCATGAGTACTGAAACAAACCATAATAACAACAAATATTTAGAACCGATTAGAACAACGATCTGGCAGCAGGGTTTTCTTAATTATGAGAGGAAATGAATTTGGGGTGAGAAAAATGTCAGAAACTTCAATTACTAAAAAAACCCACCCCCTCAAAAACCCCTCAATTAAATGTAGTATACCTATAAAGAACATGTGCTATATAAACACTTTAAAAAAACAGCATTCTTGGAATTTTAAACATAAGCCAAATAACCCTTAGCCTGTGCCTCAAGTCAGAAGCTGGACCCAGTGACCTTTTGGCTCTCCCACAATTCTCTATTGGTACAGCAATTTTCTTTCAGTGACTTCAAGTATCTTTGGGAATTTGTGCTCTTTAATCGTGCTTGAGAAGAAAAGACAAAGCCCGTGGAATGGTTTGGGTGTGGTGTCCGCTGAATTTATGAAGAACAAGAGATGTAGTGGTTCTCGAATGGGAGCATGTGAGTGATTCTTGTGAATTTAGTGGTCCTCACGCTTTGTTCCAGTCATAAAGGACATGCAGGCCATGAGGCTCCTTGACAGGAAAAGTATTTTGTCCTGTCATGAGGACGATTTCCCCCAGCTGCAAATATGATCACATCATACTTCCGTGACAGAAAGTCATGCTCTGTGAAACTAAACCTAAATAGCTAGGTTCTTACATTTCTTTGAAAAGTCTGATTGCTACTTATTAATTCATATCTTCCTCAACAGCATTTGCTATCAGATAAGCAGCAGCAGCTGCCAAAAGTTTAAAAACAGTTTATGGGAGAAAACTTAAAATTGAGGAAATTCTATCTGTGATTTTTTTCATGTGTGTGAAAAGACCATGATTCCCTAATTTTTTAATAGCCTAATACCTTTGTCCTGTTTGCAGGGCAGAGTGTGAGAAGTGGGGCTTAAGAGAGGCCTCTGGAGGCCAGGATCTGCGCTGTTCACATGCAGGGCTGAAATGTTAATTCCCCTCTCTGGGCCAAGTTTATATACCCCGTTTCCCAACATTTACATGAATCTCCTGATTCCAGCTGCTTTTCCATCCTTAGAAATTTTGCACAAGGGGATCCTTTTTCAGAGTCGAAGGAGATGAATTTTTCCTGACTTCCGTATATTTATGGACTCTCCTGTTTGCCCTGCAGCCCCTGCTGTTTGTGGGACATGCAGTTACGTGAGTGCACTGAGATCACACCCTAACAAGAGGGACAAGGTTGTGCAAGGGTTAAGCAGAGCTTTGGAGATAGACAGGCTTCAGAATCACAGTTTACCTTGTATTAACCGAAATGCACTTTTTTGGGGGGGAGGAATGGTTTATCATCATGAAGTTCACTGTACTTCTAGAAGTAGCAAGTTGGCAAAACCTACTCTCCCACTGAAATCCCAACGTTGGCCCTGTGGTTCTGGTGGAGCTCCACTACCCAGCTGGGGAATGTGCCATGGGCCCTAGATTGTCAGAGCTCTGCATTCCCGGGGTCACAGGCACTGGTTCAGGGTTGGGCAAAGGACTCAATGGAAAACAATGGAACTGGTGCTGAAATTTCTGGAAGAGACTCTTAGACGGAAGCTGATCTGGAAATGTGTGGTGCTAGCCTGCTGCAGCTGCCTTGCTACTGCGAAGGGAAGAGGCCCAACCCAGAGGAAGCAGAGTGAGAAATGGGGGAAGAGAAGCCCTTGATCAAGCTGTACCTGAAACTTGTGTATCCCTTCATGTTTCAGTACATGAGCCAATAAATTTCCTTGTTGCTTAAGTCAATTTCTACCACTTTCAAATAGAAGAGTCTTAGCTGATCCATTGTGAAACCTTGGACCAATGTGTCTCTCTCAGATATCATTTTATTTAAAAATGGGGATAAACCCACCTACCTCACAGAATTATTAGGAGGTCAGTAACATGGTGTATGTAAAATACTCAGCACAAAGCCTGGTACTGAAAGGCTTACTAAATTTTAGCTATTAGATATTATGAATATTATTATTATTATTATTATTATTATTATTATTAACTATTATGAAAGGTATGATATCTGGAAAATAAACATTTTATGGTATTTTTCCTCATGACCATCAAAGCTAATAATAACAATAACAACAATAACAATAACAATAATAATAATATTTAGAAGGTAGTGTTAACAAAGACTTTGGTAACACGATTAAGTTATTTTGAAAACATTCACAATGTCCAATTAAATCAACAGCACATTTTTATGTTTTGCTGTCTTTAAATGTTATAGATGACACTGCCCACCCTTACCTGGAAATTTTACTGCTTGGCAATAGATGACAAGGTCAGAAAGCTCTGGTGCAATCTGTCTACTTTCCTTTTTATTCTGAGGAAGATAAAATTCTTCTCCCAGTTCCATGTCATAAACCTATCGAGGGAAAAATGATACCAGTTTACGCAAGAAGTGTATGCCCACCCACCTCTGAATCCCTAAAGGTCTTTATCTGTTCTTTCTCATGTCTTCAGTGTGCTTCTCGTTGCTCTGTATCCAGCCATATACATGTCCCAACACCTTTCCCAGAGTCAAAACTTTCTGAGAGCCAGCGATGAGCCTAACTCATCCTTCGTCTTCCCTTGGGGCACAGTCCAGTGTCTTAAACGTGGAAGAGTCAATGCATACTTTTTGAATGAGAGATGGCTGAGTATGCATCTTCTATGGCTCAAATTTTTGACATACTTTATTATCTGGCTCTCCAACAATGTCACTGCAACCATGTCTGCAGGTCTGCTTAGAGTGAACACAGTGTAGACCCCTGAAGGCAGGGTCTGGGTATCTCATTTAGATTTCTATTCTCCATGTCTTTCCTCCATGAACACTTAACAGTCTGGGCCCCGTTGATCGGCTTGGTCATCCCAAACACTTTAAAAATTCTAGAAATTCCCTGAAGGTACCAGGCTGTCCTCTTGGCCTAAATGCCCTGTTTTTGTCTGCTTGGCCAAATCTTCTTTTCCAACATCATCCTCCCTGATGCTCGATAACACTGTGTACTCAGCTACAAGCTCTGTTTACGTATTTGTCTCCATCCCTAGGCCATCTCCTGTGCCACCTCAGTGCCTGCCACACTGTATGCCTTCCACAGCTATTGGTTGGATGAACCATTGACTAACCTTCTACAAATGGCAGGTGGGTGTCCCATAGCATCACCATGTGGGCTTTGGCATCTAAGAGAAAGCGAGGGGGAAATGTGAAGGAAAGGGACAGGGAGGGAGTGAAATTCCACCCACAACTGACAAGAGCGCCATGGCCCAAGTGTAACTTAACAGACACCATTCACCCACCTTTCCTTTGTTGCAAGCAGAGTTGTCGGCTTTCTTTATCCTCTTGGGGATTTCTTCATTATACTCGAACTGAAGCTTGTCATTACATGATTTATTTTCAGGTCTGTCTTCTAGAATATTGTCTGAAAATAAGTTGGCAGGCTTCAGCAAACAAGAACCAAATGTTTCACTTAGGACCTATGTCTACCTCATTGCAAGGATATCCAGACACTTGGATTTATCTGTTAAGACTGAGGCTCTGGCTACATGTTACCAAAATGATGGGTTGGGGTATAATTTTTTAAATTTGTTAAATTTGGTCGATGATGTATTTATTTTGGACTGAATGGACTCATTTACCAGTAGTTTTTGTATCATACAGACATAACCTAAATGAGAAGGCTCATGTCCATACAGATCATTAGGACCGTGCAAACCTTACATTAGACACCCTTGTGTCAGAAGCCTCAACACACAAGTCTGGGGAGGATTTAGTGGTAGAAGCACTTCTAGATGGTGCATACAGGAGTTAATCATTCTCACTTTAAAATGAAGCTATTAGCTTCTTTTACTTCTAGAAATGTGAAAACCTGAGGGAAAAAGATACTGTTATTTGCAATGCAGTTTTCACGATTCTACTTCATTGGAAAGTAAAGTTTTCATAATTGTTTATGAATTTATTAAGCAAAAACGCTGAGGATAGAAATTAACATATATCTAACAACATCTAAAGCATGACAGATAATCTTACACTTTGCTCTTATTTTGGTATTTCTATTCAAAATGACTTTAAAGGTGTTAGAGGTACATCACAGATATGCTCTTTTAAAATGAAAAACAAGAAAGCTCTCATTTCTCACTCAAGGTTCACTATCTCAGACCATAAATGCTTAGACCAAAATATCCTTATACCCAATAAGGGCCATGCAGGCTGCCAAGAAGTAAATGAGATCAATCATTTTATTACATTTTTACTCATGTAAGTAACACGATTTCACCATGCTAATAAGGTCTAAGAAATTGGACACAGAGTGCTGACTTCATGCAGTTAAAATGCCCAGTTCAAATGGCTTTACCTTCCTGACTGTTAGGAGCAGGAGAAGCAGTAAGGACATCTGCTATAGAAAAACAGAATCAGAAAGGGAATAAAAGTAAGGAAAATTAAGACAAAAAGCCAGATAAATTAAACTAAGCTATGAAGCAAAGTATAAATAACAATAGCTTAGACTGTAAGATAAATGAAACAAGAAACCCTCTATTGATTTAATGTTTTGACTGTTAGGGATGCAAGGGCTAGCAATAAAAGAAATTCACACTGTTAAGGTTAATCATGCTGCCACATTCACATTACATATTCTCAGTTACTGACTGTCACAACATTCCCAGTAATGCATTATGTCAAATGGATAGAAATGGATTAATTTGTTAGAATCATCCAGTCACTGTCATAGAAAGTCTGTATTAAGTCACAAGTTCAAATCTACACTCTACTACTTGTTCAAAGCTAGTCAAGATAAATAGCAAGGTTGGAAGAAAATTAATCTATATTTGTTTAATGGAATTTGATTAAATAAATATTCATGAAGGACTAATTCGCCAAAAGGCAGAGTAGGAATTCCTGAAACACAGAGGCCCCATTTGCAACTTTCTTTAGATCTTTGGAATTAACTTTGTGTTTAGGAATCATCACATTTTTATACCCCAATGAGGCTTTAGACTAATTCTCTCATTTTATAGACATGAAAATCAAGGACCAGCGCTGTCACAGAGATAAGCTTGGCCACCCAGATTCTACAGATGAGCTCTTCACTTGTGACGTCTGCGAGGGCCTCGGAAGGCCAGCCATGCTCCCGCAACTGTATGCAGAATTTTGAGAGCACGTTTATTTCTCTGGAGGGAGTGGTCACAGTTTCTACACCTCCATCTCAAAGGAACCCATCATTACAAGAAGCTGAAAAACCTTTGAGGTCCCCCTAGGGAACTCCAAATGGTTCTACCCATAGCAGGCAGGTGCCCATTCCCTCTTCATCTTAGCTAGAGGATGTGAAACTGGTAGAGGGACTGCACAGAGGTGAGTGAGGCATCATACAAACCACAAGGGCATTTAGCAGTAGCATAAGGAAGCCTCAACACGGCCAGCTTAAATAAGTCATGGTAAAACCACAAGGCCTGTTTGGGAATCAGCCAGTTGGAGGAATCTGTCAATGAAATGGGAAATACCCATGTGGTGGCAGTGGCCTTCAGCAGTCATAGGTCTTAAGCATTAGTGCTAGAAGAAGGGAGAACACCAGCCAACACTGAACAGAACCTTTGCATTGCACATCTGAGGGTCATAAGGCCTAGAGTGGAGATAGGACTTTGACCCAACGTCTCATAGTTTATTGAAGCAGGACTTAGCGAGGCCCCTTTCCATGTGCATCCCATCTTAGCACAGGCAGGCTTTTAAAAGGCATCTATCTTAGAATCTTAGAAATTCAGTGGGTTATGGCTTAAATTTTACTCTCCTATCTGAAATAAATAAACACCTGACCACTTTGTTATTTGCACATCAAAAACTCCTATAATAACACTAATGATTAAGAAAAGTCCCTTCTTCCTGTTCTCAAAAGTACAGAAAAAAACATAGGAGTAATTTATGATAGAGAGTAACTTTATCTTCCAGCAAACTAATTTCTCACAGGGGTAAATGACATCTGGATTGGTTGATTTCTTAAGTGTGGTTTTTGTTTCTTCATCACTATAATTATAATAGAGATCCATGGGGAAGAGTAAGTCAATATAAGAATATTCATATTCCCACAACTTTTTAGGAATAGGATACAAGAAATATCTTGACTCCTTTTCATTTTCGCCCTCTTTCTACCTCCCCATTAGAGTATGTGCCCCTCACATTATCTGATGGGATTTCAGGTCAAGTAAATTTGGCTTTTAGTGGATGGTATGAAGCAATCAACTATTACGAAGGACAAATATATATATATATTTTTTAAAGATTTTATTTATTTATCCGACAGAGATAGAGACAGCCAGCGAGAGAGGGAACACAAGCAGGGGGAGTGGGAGAGGAAGAAGCAGGCTCATAGCCGAGGAGCCTGATGTGGGGCTCGATCCCATAATGCCGGGATCACGCCCTGAGCCGAAGGCAGACGCTTAACCGCTGTGCCACCCAGGCGCCCCACGAAGGACAAATATTAATTGGACATAGACTAGTATTGTATTTGGGAGGCAAAGGAGACTGGGCTCTATCCGGAGGCCTTGACGGAAGCTCGTGGAACTGGACAGAACTAGGGGGCAGGCAATCCTGGAGCGTGAGCAGCAGATATTTGGAGGAGGGTCGCGTGGCTGTCTTAATGTCAGTGGTAAATGGTTCCTGGTTTGGGCATATCTACATATTAGCAAAACAATGATCCGACATAGACATAATATGTTCTACACATGTAATGTTATTTATATAAATAGAAACTTTGGCGATTTTTCATTACGTTGCTTTTCAAAAGTTGCTGAAATGAAACTGTTTACCACCAGCAGTGGTACCTAGAAAACATTTTGCAATCTATAACCAATTTAGTACAAATGAGACACACATGAAATCTAATTCTCATGGAAGAGGAATCCTTCACCTGTAATCTGTAGATAACTTGATTCATTTGATATTTGCATTACGCCATTAGCCATCGACCATGTTCTGTCCCTTTGGTGTAGCCAGATGGAAATACCTTGTTGGTTTAGTGATATGAAAACCAGGGAGAGGGGGAAGTGAAGTGCTGCTTTTTGTTTGTTTTTTCTATAGGAGTGAAGGCGGTGAGAGGGAGGAGCAGAGAGCACAGAACTGTGATGCTGCCCCCTGCAGGTGGTGAGGAGTGAGACTAGCCAGCAGCCCCAATTCCTGTGAGAGCACTAGCTGCATCAGAAACTTAAAAGGGTGAGAATGGGGTCTCTCTGCTGCAATTTCACCTTTTCCTCCAGAAACCCAGTCAGAACGACCCCTGTGCTGCTTCCCACATCCTCCTCTTCTTTCCTTGTTGGCTGTAGTGGCTAACAGAATCCCCTTCCTTGCTTGGTCCTCCTCACTAAGCAATGGGATTTAGGAACTCTTGGACAGTGATTACAACAATCTGCATTGTTGGCCCGTGGAGTGCCAGACTCATTCTTTTTGGGAAAAAAAAAAAAAAGACACAAAAAACCCCACAACAGAAAATCATCCCGTCATTTCCCCACACACGGCATAGGGTTGTGTTTCTCTTACCATCAGACAGGGATTCATAGTCATAATCATATTCGTCTTCTTCATCCTCCTCTTCCTCGTTATTAGCAGGTGGGGGGTTGGCATTCCCCCCATTATAAGCCTGAGCTTGCATGGATGCTAACTGATGAGCCTGTAAGATATCAGTAATTAAAGACTGTAGATGCTAAGCTACTCAAGTTTCACTTATAGCCTTCAAAGTTGACCACCTAATACTTGCTACAGTCATAAAAAGTGGCCTAACCTATTTTGATTCATTTGAGAGAGAAAACAAAAATCTAGATTCACCTAAAGTTCAGTGTCACTACTTGGGAGAGTGTTGACATCCCTACAAGAGGAATTCAGGAGCTTTTAGCAATAATCACAGGGAATCCGTGTGTTGCGCCCAGCCACATGGGTTCTCTGGGACAAGCCCTCCAGGACAAACCTTGGTGCTTGGGAGAACCACCATCACTCCCGAATGGTGAAGAAGTGAATCAGCCCATCACTTTTGGAAAAGTAAGTCTCTAAAAGAAACTATTTTTTTTCTTCTTAAAATAATATCTAAAGGCCTTTGACTTCAAGAAAAAGGTTAGAATCCCTATGGACGATGAGACTGAGTGAATAGTTGTTTAAATTAAGTTTTTTCAACAGACTTTATTAGACTGTCAATCAGATTAACAAACTAGGCTTAGAAACTTTTGGAAACTTGATGTGTGCTACGATGTGTGCTATGCACCTTTACATTCGACTAGAATTACTATGAGGTGATATCACAGGAAACAAGGTTAATATAGGCCTGGGAACTCAGCATAAGAAATAAGCAGAAATATAGGAAAAGTTACCTGCATGAATTAAAAACAAGAAACAAACCTAAATCCAACAATAGAAGAATGGGGTCAGTAAACTATGATGTATCTGCTTGAAAAAAATGAGACTTGAAAAAATAATTGTGATATATATTTATTGAACAAAGGATACAGAATTGTGTGTATAAATAATTATACATGTAAATATATACACATATACATGAATCTATGTAAATATATATACAATTCTATACCATTTGTTCTGTGTCTATCTACAATGATTTTAATGATATAAAATGACATGCATACTACAGCAGGTATTCTTGACCTGTTGTTGTATACAAACCCCTTAAACAATCTGGTGAGGTAGGATCCCCTCAGAATGATATTTTATTTTATTTTATTTTATTTTATTTTATTTTATTTTATTTTATTTTATTTTATAAGTAGGATCCACACCCAGCATGGACCCCAGTGTGGGGCTTGAACTCACAACCCTGAGATTGAGATCTGAGCTGAGATCAAGAGTTGGACGCTTAACCAACTGAGCCACCCAGGTACCCTGACATTTTAAATGAATAAAACAAAATACAAAAGATTACAAAAAATGTTGAATACGGTTATCAAATACTGAAAAAGCAAATAGTGGTGCTATAGGAATTTGTTTCTTTATTTATACAGACAAAAATGTATAAGGGTAGGTCAAGTAACATTTTTGAAATAGTGATGAATGTAAGTAATTCTTGGAGATATTAGCAATAACGGTGATGTAATAGAAAAAAACTATAATTTCTATTGCTGATGAAGACCCAAGTACTGCCAGTGTTACTGTGTGGTTTGTTCCATACGTTTACTACCAGAGGAAATGCTAACTTTTAGCTAGAGGCTAGTGAAAACGGAGATGTAATTTTTTTTCCATCTACACTCATGGACCCTTGAATTCTGTCCATGGATATATAACCAAGGTTAAGAACCCCTGTAATACAGGTTGTATTTGGCGTCAGAATTATGGATGTTTTAAAATAAAATAATTCTCTCTTCTGTAAATTTTCTGAGATGTAGTTATACTCCTTTTATAATAAAAATGTATACATAAGGAAGACATAATTTAGGCTGTGTCTATATCCACATAAAATATTTTATAATATAGTCCACTCGAGACAAACAAACATTATCTAAACAAAGTGGGTTTTATGGAACACGAGCTCCATGGGTGTTACTAGCTGGTAGGTGAAAACTGACCTGTATTAAAGTAACTACAAAATACAATGGAAGGTTGGGAACAGCACTTAAACAAACCGAAACATTCCTNCTACAGGGTTTCACATAGCGTTCATTTAATATGCTAAAGGGCACTGTGATTCTTCAAAGCTCTCCAGCACAGCATTTCCCACGCTTTTTTAACCAGGGATGTTTTCCCCCCTTTTCTCAGTGTGTCTCATAGGATTAGTGTTCTTCAAAACTTTGGGAAATCTGCTCCAGGCACAAGGGAGCCACAAAACCAAGTCTATTCGTCACGGATAAGAGAAGGGCTTTGACGCAGCCAGCATTCAAGGTAGAGCCAAGGGCTGGGAATGATGATGCAAAGAGTCTGGTAGGTCTGCTGGCAGAGAAGTGTGAGAACTATATGATGGGAGAGGTGCCATGCAAAGATCCGAGGGCTGGCAATGTCAGAAAGCAGAGTGCCAAGGTCCCTTAAACTCCCAAACACTTCTACTAGCACAGGAGTATGGAAAGGTGGCCAAAATGATAACCAGGAACTGACATGCTTATTTTTTGTAATATCCTACTTACTCTGAGGCAGAAATACAAGACCCTGACCTTTGAATAAAAGCAATTTAGACACAGGTCGGGGGTTGGAGCCGGAGGTCAGATGAGGAGACCAGCTCAGACGGGTCTAGGCAGGGCCATGTCTTACTCTGCTCTGTTCCGCTGGCCCCTTGCATAGTCCCTGTCATTCAGTGTTCACTGTTTGAGTCTACTGGGTTGGAGTGCTGGAGACCAAGGTCAGAAAACTAGAGATCTGACAGGGCATAGTTAGGGAGACTCAGTAAGAGCCTCAGCATGAGTCTGAGGCAGATGGAAGGCTCCAGAAATCCCCCTGGCTCTGAGTCAGTTCACCCTGGCTGAGGGTGAGTTCCTGGAATGGCAATGACCCAGGTAAGTCAGGGGTTGAGTCTCACTCACCCAGCCTTGTGTGAGCTCAGATCAACCAGGTCCAGACCCACAATCTGCCAGGCGACTGAAAGACCTGGCAGGTATGACTGTCAGTACTCCCTAGGACATCATGGGAGGCTAGAAATGGTCTTTAAAAACTAGAAGTGGGATTATACTGTCCTATTTTTCCAAAAGGAGGAAGAGCTAAATTGTGGAAATTATATAATGGGGAGGTGTCAAGGTGATAGCCGACAAAATTTCAGAATGGGTTATTAATTAGTTGGTGTGAGAACACAGAAAATAAAGAGGTGATTAGCAAGAGTTAGCATGGGTTTACTAAGAACACATCTCCAGAACACTAAACTCTTCAGACTTTTTGGGTAAGGTAACTCACTTTGTGGGAAATAAGAGATAAGTAGTGTTTCCAAACTTCCAGGATGATAAGAATTATTTTTAAATAAACAGATTACCCAGCTTTCCTTGTGGAAAAGCTGATTTAGTTGGGCAGATTTGGCACCTAAGAATCTATGTTTTTAATAGCATTCCAGTGATTATTAATGTATTCTGACTTTTTTTTAAAAAAAAGATTTTATTTATTTGAGAGAGAGAGCACATGCATGTGAGTGGGGGGAAGAGCAGAGGGACAGGGACAAGCAAGCTCCACGATAAGCATGGAGTCTGATGCACGGCTTGATCTCATGACCCCGAGATCATGACCTGAGCTGAAACCAAGAGTTGGATGCTTAACCGACTGAGCCACCCAGGCGCCCCTGTATTCTGACTTCTATATTACATTTGAAAGAGTCTTTCCCAAAGACCTGGATCTGAATCCTAGCTCTGCTACTCTGAGCTGGGTGGCTTTGAGAAAGTCACATAAGTGGCTGGGCTTCCATTTTCTATTCTATAAATAAAGAAGCTGAAGCAGATTCTGGAGAAATGTGGGCTGCAGGAGAGGAGAGCACTAGACAGGAGTGATAACCACCGAAACTCCAGGAATGATCTGTAAGAAGGACCACAGGCTGGGCTCTCTGCTTGCTCATCTGACTCAAGGGCAACATGAAGGATGAAGGCACAATTTGAAAGACTGCTAATAAATACACTGGCTATCAGAAGTCCAAATTCACAAAGAACTGTTTAGGCTGCAATGACATACCAAAACCAAGAAGAGCAAATGTAACAGAGATAAATGTGAGGCTCCTGCCCAGGAAAGATGAAAATTAACCGTAAACCTGAAGAAATAGGGAGACTAGCCAAAGAGCAGTCTACGTGAAAATAACTGAACTCTTTTTATTTTGCACAAACTCTACAGGAGCCCAGTGTGCACTGAAGAATTTTAAAAGTGAGAACAGTTCCAGGCTGCATTAACTGAGGTATAAAGTCCAAGTTAAGAGAGGTGATGGCTTCAATGTCTTCTTTGCGCTGTCAGACCTCTATCTGGAGTATTGACTTGTCCCAGAAATCACATCTTAAGATTGCATTCAAGAATATCCACACATTTAAGAATATCCCAAACATTCTTAATGGAGAGAAAAGAGTCTGAGCAGCCATATCCTGTGAGAAACAGTTGACACAACAAGAGTGTTTAGTTTGGAGAAGAGAAAAGCTGGTGGGAGACACAGCCTAGCTCTCTAGATATGGAACTGGTCTGTGCAGCTGCAGAGGGAAGGAGGAGTGCCAAAGAGCAGCAGGAACAGGAAGGAAGATTTGGGCTCAACATAAAGAAGACTTCTCGATGAGCACGATGCATTCATTTGTGAATTGGAGGCTGCATAAGTAACTGCAAATGTTCGCAAAGAATGGGAAAGGCAACAGCTACAACATCCCACCACGTCTAGAAGGCCACAGAGGTATGCGCAGGGCAGCTGCGTCTGCCTGGCAGTCACGAGTGGGCAGTAGTTGCTGAGTAAAGAAAGCAGCACGGAGGGACAGTGTTGTGGAGGAACGAGCACCCCATGCTGGGCGGTCAGTTACTGATGCAGCCGTTGTGCAGGGCCAGGCATTAGGGAACACATGCTACTACTGTAGTTACAAGACTTCCTAACAAAGCCCATCAGCATAGATTTTGTGGTCTCTGGAACTCAAACAAATGCTGGGTTTTCTGGAGCAGCTTTGAGAGTCCTGACCTGGACACAGGTAAACCTAGCCGAGGGCTCAAACTGGTGGCCCTCAGGGCTGACTTCCCCTCCAGACCAGACTGGGTTTGGCTGGCGCAGTGTTTTAGAAGGAACGTAATTAGAGCTGTTCATTTACAAGGGCATGCGTGCTCCACTCCCATCCTGACTGCTTCTGACTGTCCTACGGCCAGCTGGCCCCTCGTATTTACGCTTCTGCTTGACCCCTGAAGATGGCTGGTTTTGCAACTCCTGGCCAAGAGCTATGTGCGATCTTCGAACTGTGTACCTCCCGGGGTACACATGACTTCTAGGGATGTGCAGCTTCATATATTTTTAAAGGAATCAATTTCTAGATTCAAGGTTTCCAACCTTTATGTCTACTCTTTAAAAAATAGGACTGCCTGCGAACAAGTGTATGGTCTCCTGGTTCTTTCTTCCCCACACTCTTGTCATGATTGCTTTTCTCTCATTTAATAAGAGAAAAGTGTAACTCTCGCTTACAAAAAAAAAAAAAAAAAATCTCTGATACATGACATGAGGTGAAAACCACCCAAGGTAGCAAAGGGTCATTTGAGAATCCAGAGCTCCTTAGAGTCCTGAAAAACTAAGGAGGGGAGCATTTTATTTCACCCAGGCAATAAGTACATTCAAGGCTTCATGACTTTATCTATGTATCTATGTATCTATCCATCCATCCATCCCTGTCTCTGTCTCTATCTTCCCTCCCTTTCCTTCCTTTTGTCTGTTCATCCATCCATCTTAGAATTAATATTTAAAAGTGAGATGGTTATCATAGGAATGATACTATAATATTTATTTGAATTAAAAAAAAATTAAGTCAGACTTTTTCTGACCAAACATAATCTGGATGACTGGGCTGATATCTTTGACAATGAGGACTGTTTTTTACATTATTTGGTATACAATTTATGTTATCTATATTTATACATTATAAATATCATGTTTGAAAACATATCCTTTGTAACTACATAAACATGTGATAAAATTTTTAATGTCAACCTGAAAATATATAAAAGGGGAAAAATGTGTGAGAAATACAGTTTTTCCGAAATTTTTTGAGATATTTAAGCAAAAAAAGTTTGATGACCACACTTCTACAGGACCTGTGGTAATCCTGAGCCACTCCATTTAGGGCAAATCTGATCAGTAGGGATCTCTTGGTTGGATTGGTTTGGGGCCCTTTCTGTAAATATCTGTTTTTCTGCTCAGAAGGTAAGTCTAAAGATGATGGTGCCTCTGACCTCACCTTCCTCTCCCACCCTGAGGGCATCTGAAGTCATTTGCATTTGGTGAATCACTGAATTTTTAGGTGATATCATGTAGACCTCTAACTCAGCCTGGACTTGGGGCAGCCTGGAATCCTACTGCAGGTGAACTGGACCATCTGGGAACTCCCTGGTACTTAGTAGAGGGAAGATTCTTTAAGGACCCCTCAGGGAAGCAGTAATGTTCTAGAATGGCAAGAAATACTGGAAATAAAGTCTGAGAACTGGGATAATGAAATGTTTACAGAGTGGTCTGCAATTCTGACAGGGGTCCCATGATTTACTTTGGGAAAGATTCTGTGAGCTTTTAGTGTCCAAAGGGTCCTGTGAAGCTAGTTACCTTAACATTCCCATTTTACAGATGAAGAAATAAGGGCCTAGAGAGATTGACTGGCCCATGGTCACATGGCTGGTTTGTGACAGAGCCAGACACTAGAAACTGGTATTTTAGCTCCACACCTAATGTTCTTTCTCCAGTATCACGTTATATATTACTGGACTTTAAACTCAGGCCCTCACCTGCAAGTTCTACAAATTAGGGCTTTTAGATTTGATGATTGTTCCAAACTGACTACTCAACTAGGTCAAGCTGGACACTTGACTCAATTAGACTTGAGATTTTTTATTGATGACCTTGGACAAAGGTTCCAAATTTGCTGGACTCATAGAATCCTTTTGCTGACTTCTCTGTTCTCTGGAACCCACTGAAGCAAGAGCAGAGTAGGGCCTGGAGGCTTGGAGGTGATGGCACAGACAGAAATTAAGAGCCATCAGCCATGACCTAGGTTGAGCTCTGGACTGTCCCTGTTGCTGGAATGGTACCAGTATAGTGAGCTTCATGTGGCAACTCCTGGCTGTTGTTAAGTTTTAAAAGTGGTGTTTTGGGCCCAATAATAAAGACAAAGCCCTAAGTAAGACAAAGAATTTTGGCAGCTGTCATTCTCTGGGATAAGTGCAACCTGGCACATGAACTCAGTGGGCCTGGACCTAAAGTTTTTCATGGATCCTTGGGCTGAAGGCTGTCTACACGAGCAGGTTTGGGATACTTGGGGGTCGATCTCTGTTGGGGAGGCAGGTTTGGGAGTGCTTTGGAGCCCACATGCCACAGTGAAACATCAACTTCCGTGCTGGGACCACAGGGCTGCTGGTATTGGGGTTCCACTCCTCACTTCAGGAGTTACAGCCCCTTGTCCAAGCGCTATCCCTATGGTGTGTAGTGGGGGTTTCTCTATAGGGGGCTTTACCTAAAGAGGACCACTGTGGGATTGACAGCTATGAAGTCCAGGTCCAGAGACAAGAGTCACATATTATTTCTCTCAGAGTAAATTAAACAACAAGGTACATTCTACCTGGGAAATTAATCTCATAAAATAGAAGTCTAGGTGAGTGGGAGGACAATCTTTATTAGTCTATTAAAGGGAAAACCAAAACTCAAGCTTATCATCCCAGGAAACTCAATCATCAAAAACTGGTTGCCCTGCAGGTCATCTGAAAGGTCGGAATAACATTGATTTCTTAGTTTTGGGCACATTGCACACCCAGAGCCTCTATAATGAGAGGAGAATACCTTTTGCTTTAAGATATCCACTGGTGTCTGGTGGGCTTTGAGCTTCTTATTTTTAAGAAGCACTTTCCTCCTAAGTTGGTCAGGTGAGGGAAGCATTGGATCATCTGAGAAATCGCTCTCAAACAGGAATTTAGCCACCAGTTTTTCTCCAAACACAGTCTACAAAGAATAAAGGAAAACACATAATCAGTGCCTTTCACCTATGCTTGAATTATTCAACTAGATATTTCGGCTCAGTTGAATGGTTCTACAAATCCTAGGAAGAGAAAGTAGGAAAGAAGTGGTGTCCCTCCTCCCTGCCAACACTCTCCTATTGGAAGGAAGGGAGGTGGTTAGAAGGTCAGGAGGAGTAGTCTAGACCATTCTCCAGGTGGGGCCAGCTCTGTTTAGGAAAACGCTCTAGGGTCTGGTAGACTAAAGAAGAAAAGGAGATTCAGTTAGAGGCTGTGATTTGTAGAATATGATCCATTCCAGATGTGGGTAAGAAGTCAAAAGGACATAAACCTTCAAGTAGCTAGGGAGTGGCAACAAAGATTAAAGGTAATGGGGAGATCTGCCACCATTTAGTATAAAGAACTGCACACACCCTTCTTACAAAGATTTTCTAAGCACTAGCCTCTAAAGGGGAATGTGTATCCCTCAAGGAGATGGGTGGTAGGAGTAAGGTCAAGACGATCCATTGGGGTGAAGGTAGAAAATATGGCAATTTCTATCTTTAGTTATTTTTTAATTAAAAAAATGGAAGCTTAGGGGCGCCTGGGTGGCACAGCGGTTGGGTGTCTGCCTTCGGCTCAGGGCGTGATCCTGGCGTTATGGGATCAAGCCCCACATCAGGCTCCTCCGCTAGGAGCCTGCTTCTTCCTCTCCCACTCCCCTTGCTTGTGTTCCCTCTCTCACTGGCTGTCTCTATCTCTGTCAAATAAATAAATAAAATCTTTAAAAAAAATGGAAGCTTAATAGTGTTTAATGTGACTTTGCCTCATTAATGGAATTGAGAAATGAGTACCATGATTTGGCAAGAGCAGCTAATGACACCCCCTTTCCATCCGCATACATATTTCTCTGTAAGGTGTCTTTATCAATGACTCTAGCTGTTCCAATCAAATACTGAAATAATAAACTAAACCTAAAGCCAGATGTACAAGTCACTAATCATAAAAATTTCAGCACTGGGTGTTATACTCAACTAATGAATCGTTGAACACTACATCAAAAACTAAGGATGTACTATATGTTGGCTAACTGAACATTAAAAAAAAAAAGAAAAAACTTCAAAAATAATGAACGTATTCAATCACATTACTTCCACTAAAAACTCAGATAATAAATAAATAATACATTTATTGTTAAAATTTTTTTCTGAGAGCAAAAAGGGTTTTTGTACCATTAATAAATAATAGTATAAGACTTATTCTTTACTTCACCCTTTCTATGTTATTCTCTTTCACAGTCTATTTTTGCATGTTTTAATTAATGTATAAAATATGTTAATAAGTAGGATATGTATATAAAGTATCAATAAGACTATAAACATACAATAGGAATACATACTACAGTATTTTACTGATGGAGTATACAATCAGAAAAGTTGAGACCATTATTTTCTTTTAATTAATTAATTAATTTATTATTTTATTTTAATGTTTTTTTTATTATATTATGTTAGTCACCATACAGTACATCCCTGGTTTCTGATGTAAAGTTCAATGATTCATTAGTTGCGTATAACACCCAGTGCACCATGCAATACGTGCCCTCCTTACTACCCATCACCAGTCTATCCCATTCCCCCACCCCCCTCCTCTCTGAAGCCCTCAGTTTGTTTCTCAAAAGAAAGGCAATATGAAAAGCTGATTAGTTTTGTTGGCATAAGTATTTGGGGACATTTTCCTTTGGCTATGCCCCTCTCTCCACCTGAGAGCCATAGTTCCATAAATGTCTCAATCAGTGGAGGAAGGGGGAAACATAATGGAATATTTGACCTCAATCTGTCTGCATTATAGTTCACCTGTATAAGGAAGGGCCAAGTGTTAACATAGCGACTGTTCTGGCTAGTCTAAGCTCTTTGCCAGCGTGGATCCCCATATCTGTAGTGTTAGCCACAAGATAATTTCATTTATTTGCCCTGAGGTATTTTCAACTGACAGGTGCCATCTTAGCATGTCTGATTTGTGGTATCAGAAGCATTGGAGAGTCAGTCTCTTCTTATCTCCTAAGGCTTTCTGGAAATAGTCAGGAGACCACAGAACAACGCTTCATCACTTCAGCTGAAAAGGTGGACAATTCAAGAGGGAGCCCAAGCTCC
Organism: Ursus maritimus; assembly: GCF_017311325.1. NCBI lineage: Eukaryota > Metazoa > Chordata > Mammalia > Carnivora > Ursidae > Ursus > Ursus maritimus. Next base: position 32,436,443 of record NW_024426885.1, read on the forward strand.
CAGGGCACCCTCATTTCTTAGGTCTGAGGGACCCTAGTTGTGTGTGCTTCATGGCTGAGGTCCAGCTGTGATGTGGTTCATGGTGGCTCCATATAGAAACAACAGTGACAAGACAAAGGCCAAGATACCATCCTAACTCTTAGCTAATAGCTTACCTTGAAAATTTCTGCCATTTTTCGTTGCTGAGGCAATGAGCAGTGGTTCTCAATTGATATGATGATGGGCAGGTCAGAGTTGATGAAGGCACTGCGGTCAATGGCTTCAACCACCTCCTGTGAGAACAGCTCAATTAGAGTCCAGATATCTGTTCAGGGTGTCAGAAGAAGTATTTATAGCCACAGAAAGCACCTAAATTGTATGCACAAGATTCTGGCCAAAATGGTTTTCATTTTTTCAGACATATTTTCAAATTAAGCATGATGACAGGCTGTTTTCTATAAACACATTAAACTGCTCATATTGAGTTTTGTTCACATACTTTATAAGGAACAGCTATTAATGTGCCAAATTTAACAAATCAGTATGTATAGTGATTACATTTTAGGTAAAAGACACTGTGTTTGTTACAGCATCAAAAGTAATGAAGCTTAAGATATTTTCCTGCTTTCAAGGAGTTCATAATCAATCTACTTGGAGCACTAAGACATATATACATATATTTATGTGTGCATGTAAAACACAGTTCTCAAATCCTCCTTTTCTTAATACAGAGTACAAAAGTTTTAAGAGAGATGAATAGGAAAATGAGCTAAAGAGAAAAATGCATTTGAGCTATCCTCTCTGCATATGACAAAAATAATAGTATTCCATCCCAGCCCAGCCACAGTTCAGAGAAAAATAATTTTACACAGCCAAAACCACCCTGAATGAGGACAGTAACTACACAATGAACTAATAAACTATTTAGAACTTGAAACAATAATCCAATGAGACTAGTCTTCCTGGGTGACCAACCTCCCCCGGTGGAACCAATTCTCATTACTTTATAATATTAAATATTTAATCATTTCCTGACATATGATGTTGGTCTTTGTCAGTGGGGCACCAGGATAAATGACTTTTAATTTCTGTAGCAGGAAAAAAGCCCCTGCCTTTTATATATAAGATGATAATCTTATGATGCAAAAATTGCAACAATATTATCACAAGATAATTCATTTAAGGTAATGGTTATTAAACTCTGGTGAATGAGACTCTAATGAAAGTTCTATATCAACCCCCAGAAAAATGAACATGTGCATATCCCACACATTGTGGGAAGTCTATGGGCTCAGGATAAGAACCACCAATGTAAGGTATAATTTGGAAGAGTCACTCATGTAAAGGACTGATGAAGATAATGACTCTGTGATCTGATTTAAGGAACGTCTGAAGCATTACCTTGAAGGGGATCTTGGTTGTCAGTGTGTGTCCGTGGTAGATAATGGGCATCCCATCATCTCCGTCCCAGCAGTCCAACTCTACGCTTCTGCAGCCTTGCAGGAGGACCTGTGTGATCAACGAATGCATTCACTCCAGATAAGCAAAATGGACACAGAGCATCAAATTAAACCCAACACATGCCTCTACATATCAGTGTTCACATTCAGGGCTAAAGCAGAAGGGTATAAGATCTAAGATAAATCATGCCTTTTGGCCAAAGGCCACAGTGAATTAGGGGAGAGCACAGATTATGGTGGAAAAAAAATGTTTTAAAATATATTATTTGTAAGAGAGAGGGAGTGAGAGAGAGCGCGCACAAGCAGGGGGAGTGGCAGAGGGAGAGGGAGAAGCAGGCTGCCCACTGAGCAGGAAGCCAGATGCAGGACTCGATCCCATGACTATGGGATCATGACCTGAGCTAAAGGCAGGCATTTAACTGACTGAGCCACCCATGCACCCCTGGAAGGTAAAATTTGATAGCAAAACCATATGATTATTTTCCCAGCAACTTTGGTCCCTCAAGGGATGTACACAGGGTACGTCCTGAAACGAGAGAGCCAGGCTAGTGCTCTACCTGGGCAAATGTGAGTGGAGGTGAAGGGGTTGAGGTTGCAGACCAAAGCAAACAAGGCCACTGATTCCTTAATGAACTGGCTAAACATTTGTATGAATCCAATCAGAATAAAATCTCCTCCATTTAGACCCAAATTCTGCCGCTGGCTAATGCCTTTACTGTGAACATAGAGCATGGCAGAAGAGTAGAAGCAAGCAGTCATCCAGGATTTGCATTGCTGTCTCATCCTAGAACAGAGGCAAGTAATCCATAAACTCCCCTCTCCCATACCCACAGCAGTCACAACACACGCACCCCCTATCTCACAGCCTCTTCAGGAAAGTGCTCCAGGAAGCACCAAGGCTGAACTAGGTGAGATGATACCTATTTGCTCCCCTGTACGGGGAGCCGAAAGCAGAGCTCCTGACACACGTGCTCGGGTGGCAGCCCCGTAATATTTGCGTGCAGCAACCTCTTCCTCCATAGACTCTCTTAGCGAACTATCTTAAAAGATTTCCATGTACTGGAAGGGTAAAGCCAACCAAAAGGCAGATGTATCTGTGAATGGGCCAACTCACTGATTTAAAACTCCACATAACGACTGCCAGGTGACAGCAATCCAACACTGCAGGCGAGCGGCTGTTAGAGTTGCTGCGACAAAACTCAGTGGAATTCCTCTAATTTTAATACTTTTTATGAGGTCCTTGCTAGATTCTTCCCATTGCACAGCATGCAGCACCCAGTCTTCCCAGGTGACCTATTGCCCAGGTGGAACTGATTCTGGGGCCTCAACTCCCAAGGCTAAGAGCTTCTCCCAGCAGCTTCAGTATCTAGAGGTATGTTGCTCCGGGCTGAGGACCGTTGTGTCGACTGACAGCAGGAGAGAGAGTTTTTCAGCACAAAAAGACTAAAGGTCTTTCCAAAGTCTGCATGACAGTAAGACCTCCACATAGGGCTAGAAGAAGAAATCCAGGGCTGGAAATTCCAGGTGAGAACAGGGCTTTTTCTCACTCCAGGTCTGTCCCGTGAATGAAGGTGAGGAGGTAACTAGGAGGGCTGAGGGAGAGCAGAGGGTGGTAAGAAATAAACTACAAGGGATCATCACACTGGGTTTAACCACGTCTGTGAGTCTATTTGAGGGGTTCTTGTGCCTCATTCAAAGGCTTTGATGATCTCTACTTGGGGTGTAATATTAAGGAGTTAAAAAAACCTCTTGGAGGTCAAATAGGGAAGTGAGGTAGGAATTAAAGCTCGGACATTAACCCTTGCTCATTTTCCTGGGAGAAACACACAAACTGCACACACACACACACACACACACACACACACACACACACACACAGAGTGTCTTCATTTCTTTCTCCTAGAACCAGAACAATAGATTTCAAACTCCTTTTTAACCTTGGAATTCTCTGTGCAAATGGAGGGTCATATGTAAAGCACATAAGAACACGACTTTCAGAAGGGGGAATGAAGTATGAGAGACTATATGAGAGACTATGAGAAACAAACTGAGGGCTTCAGAGGGGAGGGGGGTGGGGGAATGGGATAGACTGGTGATGGGTAGTAAGGAGGGCACGTATTGCATGGTGCACTGGGTGTTATACGCAACTAATGAATCATCGAACTTTACATCAGAAACCAGGGATGTACTGTATGGTGACTAACATAATATAATAAAAAAACATAAAAAAAAAAAAAGAACACGACTTTAGCTACACTGGGGGCAGGGGATGGGACCCTCCCACACTGCTGCTTGCTCCTCTCAGTGTCCCCAGCTGAGGTCCCTTGATAGAACTTCTATTTTGAAAATCACTACTCTAAGAACACATCTTCATTTCATAATAAAAGTCCTTTAGGATTAAGAGTTTAAAATACAAATTCCATTACTAGATAAGCTTTGGGACAGAAGTTTGACCCATGCTTAAGGAATATCTGGACTGATCTGGAGAACAAAGGAACTTCAACTCTGTTGGGTTTGTGTAAACAATGATAATTCTCATACGTGAACACCCTCCCTGCCCCACCCTCACAACCTTACGCTTATATTCCCTGGGCCTAGCCTAGCTTCTCTTCCTGATTAACTCTTCTTGTAGGAGGTCAGAAAACAGGCAGCATAGATGAGAAAGTTGCAGAAGATATAACAGAGGAGACTGACACGCAGATCATTGAGAGTTGGTGTTTAGGTCAAAAGTGCCTTTTCTAGCCCAGAGACCCTTAGGAATTTAGAAGAACATTTGTATGAATTTAAGTGTGTAGGGACAGTGTCTACAGTCTTTGTAGATTTTTGTTCCTTAAGTTGGTTACCATAGGGATGGACTGATTGTCTAACAAATTCCAAATGAAAATAAACAATACTTTGGGATTAACTTCATAGAAATTCTGTTGCATTTTCTATTATGCTTTCCCACTATAATATATTGATTTATTTAGCATTTCGTGAAATGATTAATTTTCCCATGGGAAAATCTAATTTTAGTAGGAGTAGGTCAGACTAAGTAGGATTTAAAAGCTATGAGTCTCAAACAAATACTCTTTTTTTTTTTTTGCCTAGAATAAGGGTTAAGTATAGATAGGAGGGAGAAAGAAAACAAAAAGAAGTAAAGAAAACAACCATATGTATAGGCAGTTTTCCCACACATCATGTTCCCTCGCATTTCACACGTAATAGTTTGTAAGTTCTTCAAAGGAGTCGGGGGTCAGGGTTTTGTGACAGGGTTACATCAATAAGGTTTAATGGAAATCACACGACACGTGGAATTCTGTACCTGGCTGTAGAGTTCCACTGAGGACTCTCCTTTGAGCTGGTGCCCTGTGAGGTAGGTATTGTGTGAAGATTCAATGTAATAATAGGAGAGGGGCAGCTGCAAGTCTTTAATGTTTTCCTGTGACTCGTCATTTTTGGAGGCAAAATTATCTTTATCCATCAGAAACCTAGAGGAAACACATTTTCTTAGGCCTGCATGGGGAAAACAGGTATTCTTAAACGATGGGCAAAGAGACTTTAAAAGTTACCTTGCAAATCCCTCAAATGACAGTAGGCCCTGATGACACATACTAACGCTAGGCTCGAACTTCTGCAAGGGACACACACAAAAAAAGAGTGTTATTTAGGTAAAGGAAACCAAAGGGGAAAAAACCACCACATCATTTTTTAAAGCTGTTCTGTTTTCATCAGGAAACATCTAAACTAAATATTTGAACTAATTTCGTTACGTAGTGGTAAGAGGCAGTGTTTTAGTCCCAAAGAAAACATTTATTATATGTGCGTTTATTATACGAAGCGTATTTATTTAAGAGAAAAGGGGAAAGCGAGGGAAAAGGATAAGGCCGATTTATATGAAAACAAACGGTTATCAGCATGTTCCAGGTGAACATGGGGATAAGCAGCTACTAGAGATCTGGGGAGAGATGAAATGAGATGAGTCACAGAGAACACTCGGTACAGGGCTCCCACTCAGTGGTAGCATAGTGAGCACCAGACCACGGGATCATAATCTTACATCATTAGCATTTCCAGTGATCAACAGCTGGGCAGCAAATCCACTGATTCCCAATTGGTTGACAAGGGAGGTTGAAAACCCAGACCAATTCCGCTGCAGGTGGCGTGGCCCAAATGAGTGTCCCACCACCCTCCAGAGGAAGCCATCATCATATCTTGCCTGGCTACTGGGACAGCTTCCTACCCGGTCTCTCTGCTTCCACTTCATTCCCAGCACAGCTCACTTCCCAGTGGGGCCGCAGTGACCTCTTGAATACATAAATCAAATCCTGTTACTCCCCTGCTCAAAAATTTCCAATAGCTTCCCAGGTCACATGGACTGAAGTCAAAACTCCTTACCATGGCCTAAAATGCTCAGATGACTTGGCCCCTGCCCACCTGTCTGGAATCAGGTCTACCATTGTGCCTCTAGCTCAAGGGGCTCCTATCCACCAGCCTTTTCGTTGTCTCGCTCTCGCCTCGGTCTTTGAGCTTGCTACTCCCTGTCTGGAATGCTCTTTCCTCACACCTTCACGCGGCTTCTTGATTCAGGGCTCAGCCCCACTGTCACCTCCTTAGGGTGGCCTGTTCTTACTCCTCTCAGCCTCTCACATCACTACGTTCCCAATCTCTGCTTGAGTTTTTCAGAATCCATCAATACCTGAAATTACATTCTCTCTTTATTTATTGTCTGCCTCACCACTAGGTGAAGGCGAGAACGCGATCTTATTTACTATATCCCAGGTCCTGGAACAGAGTCGGGCCCATAGGAGGAACTAATAAATATTTGCTAAATGATCAAAGAGGCTGAAAACCTAGACTATTTGTTATTATGTGTGCTAGAACAACAAGAAGGAATCATGTACTGATCCCTTATAATAGTCACCAAGAGAAGGCTTGTGATCTGTGTTAACTGTATGTTAAATAAGAACGCATATATTTGACATTTAATGAAACCCTTCTGTTTCTGCCCCAGACTTAAAAGCTCTGGAAAGAAGTATAGAAACAGTATGTTTAGCAGAAAATGATTAGAACAGTCAGAGGCTTTACACATACGTGCATGCAAAATGGGTACAAACCTGGATGATGCTGAGGATTTCATCGTAAGTGCAGTGTTCTCCCTGGCAGTTGACGAGGAAGTCATTGAGCTGGAGTATGCCAACCCCAAAGATGCCCAGAGATGTGCTCTCGACCCCAGTGCCATTTGTCACGATACTTGCAGCAGCAATGGCATCAGATATCTGCCTCTGGTTGTCTGACAGCTGCTGTTTACTCTTAATGAACAATCCCAAGTCTGAGACATTTCTGGTCAATAAATCTGAAACACAATCACCCACAGAACATGGACGAGCTAGTCGGAATTTTTCACAAAGTTCGTTTTGGAGATAATGGTGTTGTGGAATTAGTCTCTTCACTCATCTGTCTACACAAGCCATCAAACTCAGTGCTTATCCCTGGCTTCAAACAGTTGAAGGAATAAAAAATGAATCGATGAAGAAATAAAAGAAACTAAGAGAGAACTAGGTCAGTGATCTTCAAAGCCTAGGAGCTCAGGGTATTAAAGGAGAACTAACTGTACATTCAGTTGGGGACTTCAGGCTGACTGTGAACTTTGGTTTTTGAGAATAACTACATTTTTATTTTTTACAGACAATGAAGATGACTCCTTAAAATTATTGTTGTTTTGTACTTCACAAGTGTAATTATAAACATTGGTGTGCAGGATTCAGTGTGAAAATAAGTTTTAGCTTACTTGGGTAAATATCAAGGGGTATAATTGCCGGATTGGATGGTAAGAGTATATTAAGTTTTGTAAGAAACTGCCAAACTCTTCCAAAGTGGCTCTGCCATTTTACCTTTCCACCAGCCATCCTCCAGTTGTCCCACATTGGTACCAACTTTGGTATGGCCATTTTAATTCTGGCCACTTTGGAAGAGAAGCTGGCAGTTTCTTACAGGGCTAAAGATAGGCTTGCCCATACAATCCAGCAACTGCCTTCCCAGTTGTTTACCCAAAGGAGTTGAAAACTTATGTCTACACAAAACTTACACACAAATATTTATAGCAGCTTTATTCATAACTGCTAAAACTTGGAAGCAACCGAGATGTTCTTCAAAAGGTGGATGAATAAACAAATGGTGATACATCCATGTGATGGAGTATTATTCAGCGATAAAAAGAAATGAGCTTTTGAGCCATGAAAAAACATAGGGGAAACTTAAATACATACTGCTAAGAGAAAGAAGCCAATCTGAAAAGACCACATACAAACCGTATGATTCCAACAATATGACATTCTGGAAAAGACAAAACTATGGAGATAGTAAAAAGGGGTTCAGAAGTAAGGTGGGAAGAATGGAAAGAGGGGAGACGGGATTTTTTTAAAGACATCACAACTATTTTGTATGATACTGTAATGGTAGATAAAGGTCATTATACTTTTGTTAAAACCCACAGCATGTACAACACAAACAGTGAATGCTAAACTATGGACTTCAGTTAATAATAATATATCAACATCTGCTCAACTGTTACAAATATACCACGCTAATAGTGCAAGATAATAATAATAGGAAAATCGTGTATATGTGTGTGGGGAGGGTATGGTGGACCCTTGAACAACACGGGTTTGAACTGTGTGGGTCCACTTGTATGCAGATCTTTTCGATAAACACAGTATAATACTGTAAATGTATTTTATCTTATGATTTTATTCATAATAATTTCTTTTCTCTAGCTTAATTATAAGAACACAATGTATAACACCTATACATATAAAATATGTATTAATCTACTGTTACCATTATGTTATCAGTAAGGCTTTTTCTGGATAAGAGCAGGCTATTAGTAGTTAAATCTGGGGCGAGGGGAGCCAAAAGTTAACATGTAGCTTTCTGACTGTGTGGGGGACTGGCACCCTTAACCCTTGCCTTGGTCAGGGGTGAACTGTGCATGGGAACTCTCTGTACTTTCCAATAATTTTTCTGTAAACCTAAAACTGCTCTTAAAAAATAATGTGTATTAATTTTTTAACAAATGCAACTACTTGACTAGTCCATAGTTATGCACGTTTTGTGACGAGAGGTGAAAAGGTTAATAGTCTTAGTTGAGGACAGTGTAAGTTTTTGAGTAATAAAAAAGGTACTGTATGAAAGAGGACACTTTGTTCTTGCTTTTTTGTGTTTCTAGTCTCCAGAGAGAGCAGAAGAGAAAACTAACAGGCTTACAGTGCGTCAGCAGTGGTGATCATGGTGGTGCTGGTGAGTGGGGCATGGGAGGCAGATGTTCCAGTTTACACTCAGAAAAGCATCCTGGAGGTTGAGCAGGAGTGCTCTGCTCAGGTCACTCAAGATCTCCTTGTCAAAGGGCAGGCAACTCCCACCCTGGGGCTGAGCACCCGTCGGCCTACAGGCGGGGAACACTGGTGGTACACCATATACCTACTGGACATTTAAACATGGGTGGGGGAGGGTGTCTGATTGTCAGAAGGACCTTCGGAAGTCTCTGTTGATTAAATATTCTGGAATGCCTAAACAGACGCACACAACAATGAATTTGCTTGCCTAAGATGCCCACAGTACCCATCCCTAAGACAACTTGAAGAATCCTCGAAGTGTTTCGCCATGCTGCAGGTAACAGCACGCCATATGCGAGGCTGAGGGTCTGGGTGTTGATCTCTAACCTTCGTTTTTAGATAGAAAGGTCTCCACGGGAAATATTACATGGTTGCACAAACCTAGGTCAGGCTGAAGGTCGCTGGTATTTTCGTCAATGGTTAGGTTGGTGTAGAGGGGGGCTGACTCGGAGCCGGCTCGGTTGCAGGGCACGGCATAGATGTCAAAGAGATCCTTCAGGTCCTTGCGGCTCCTCACGCTGGGCGGGGGATGGAAAACACCCTCAGTATTGTCACAAAAACTCAGGGCTGAGAAAGGGTAAGAAGAAAAGCATGCTGTACCTGAATGATTTGAACAGCTCAACAAATTCAACAAAACTCATGTTACTGTCTGAAACCATGAAGCTCTGAAAACCCTTCATTCCTCCTTTGATCCTCCCGTGCCAGCTGCTGCTGCTCCAAGGACTGCAACAAAGACAGGGCGTTAACAGGCACATCCGGGCTAGTGTGTCCTTCTGCCCCAACAGATGCCCTCTGAGGAGCAACAGGAGCAGAAAAGATGGACTGCAAGTTATTTAAGACTGAGGCTCTTTTCCGGACTCTCCTTTCATTCTCTCAAAATTAATCTACATTGTGTCAGAGTAAAGAAGACATATGATACACTGAAACCACTTCATGTTTACAGCCTCCATAATAACGCCACAAGGCTAAGGTTAATATCCTTCTACGAATCAAAACAGTTCTTTGAAATCATAGGTCAATGGGAGGAAACAACTTGAATTCAATGTTTCTAAAGAAAAGTCATTTTTTTCAAAAGTGCCCATGCTTTTTCAAAAGCATAACCTATGGAAAAATTTGCACGTTCTTTCCCATATTCTAAATGACAGAAACATGTTTAAGAAGAAAGTCCTGAATGTATCAGTGTCTTCTTTTTCCTTTCTTAACCAGTTATTAGATGAAAACAAGGAAGGACTTTTAATACTAACGGAAAATGTGAGTCACAAAAATATTAAGAATGGAAAGAAGCCAATTCTGTCTAGAATATATCTGCACCTGCCAAGGCTGTATATTCAATATAAAAGTATCAGTCCACTTGGTCAAAAGCTTAGTCTAGCTGTTTCACAACACTTTTATTTTATTTTATTTTTTTAAAGATTTTATTTATTTATTCGACAGAGATAGAGACAGCCAGCGAGAGAGGGAACACAAGCAGGGGGAGTGGGAGAGGAAGAAGCAGGCTCATAACAGAGGAGCCTGATGTGGGGCTCGATCCCATAACGCCGGGATCACGCCCTGAGCCGAAGGCAGACGCTTAACCGCTGTGCCACCCAGGCGCCCCCACACTTTTATTTTCTATACTGGTTCCCTGACAGGATAGTATAAAAAATGTTTTGATTGGTTTTTAGTCAAATCAATAAACAGGATCTTTCTTTTTTTAAAATTTTTGTTTTTTTGTGCTTTGTTTTTACTTTTGAAATATTTCAAATATGTAAGAAAGTATAGAGAATATTGAAATGAATAGCTAGTGTACCCTGAATCTTGCTAATAGTGTTTATTCATGGAAAATTATTTTGTGTTGACATCTGAAAGTCACCTCTGTACATGGAAGAGTATTACACAGGATGGATTTGTAGCTGTTTGTAGGCATGGGCTGATGATCCCCCAAATGGTGTTGGAAATAGAGCAGGGAGGTTCAGGAAGAGGAAAAAGGTCCGATAAATTAGCTTATCTTTGCATTTAAGCAAGTACGTTCCCTTCTTCCCTTCTCGTTCAGGGTTAGTCTCTGTCTGCAGGAACCCTTCACCCTTACACTTTAGGAAACTTTGTCCACTTTCTCCCCTTCTAGGCCTCAGCCTTGCTTTCTCCTTGAACAGCATTTGGGCTAATTTTTCTTCCCTTGCCTTGTCTTATCTTTTGGATTTAGCTTCCTTGGTGGGCACTGACCCCTGTCCTCCTGTGGGAGGAGCCGATGATCTTGCATCTGGCATGTTAGGTCTACCTCTTTGAAAAGATTTTCCTCCCTTACTCGGTCCTTCCCATTTGTTTGTGAGTGATCGAAATAAAGGTAAAGTCACTTCATCCAATTTATCTGGCTATTTTATTTAGCCAGGATACTGTCTGTAGAGGCTGAAATATAAAGAGTTCTGATTCTTTGTAGCTTTTCATTTTGTTACAAACCTAAACTTGCAGAAAAGTTGTAAGAGTGGTACAGAGAGTTCCCATGTACCTTTGACCCAGTTTCACCAAGTGTAGAAATCTGAATGTATAGAGCATAAAATAAGTTCATTATTCACACTGTAAAAGAATGCTTCCTTTTAAAAGATGATTTACAATAGGATTCTTATCAGTAGCAAACTTCTTGAGAGAGAGAGAGAAATTGTGTGTGTGTGTGTGTGTGTGTATGTGCGCACGTGTGAGTGTGTAATTAACGTTTCCAAAGCCAGGGTCTGCACAGACCCATTTCCTCCTATCACTCCTCTGTTCAATAAAGAGTGCCTGTTTTATCTCGGTTCTGTTTGGAACCTCTGCATTTCTTAAACTTTTTGGGGGGTCGAAGGAGATGGTATGGCATTCTAATTCCTTTGTTATGCTTTCTTAATATTATTTCATCTGAGAGGGTAGATGTTGTTTCAAAACTGTACTTTGCATGGACCTTATAAATATAATTTACTACAATACCAGCTTTAGAATTATACCTTAATATACCCAACTTGCTCTAATACATTCATTTCTCTAGACATGTCTATCATGTCTTATATATGAGAAGAGTATTAAATATATTTTACCTAACAGCAAAGGGTAAAGCAGCTTACATTAAAACTTACTTGGCTCCTCAGTTAAAGCAGTGCTCTCCAACAGAATTTTTTGCAATGATAAAAGCGTTCTCTATCTGCACTGTGCAGTATACTAGTCACCAGCCACTTGTAGCTTGAAACACTTTTAATGTGCATAGTGTGACTGAAGAACTGAATTTTAAATTTCATTTAATGTTAATAGATTTAAAATCGAATTTAAAGAGCCATCTCTTTCCCCCTGCTGTGGCCAGCGGCTACTATATTTGACAAGGCAGCTTCAGAAAATCATAGCTTGGGTTTTGTTAGCATTACTGACCTTTGAAGGATTGGTCTGTCAAATAATTAGGAGCAATTATAGTAATGTGAGAAGATAGGAGTGTAAAATCAGGAAAATTAGAAGTATTTGAAAATTTGGGTTTTTTCAGTTTTCAATGTAATTGTTAAGTCAAAATTAGAGACAGTCTTTCCATAGAGCACCGGAAGATGATGCCCTCCTACACAACTTGAATGATGTGAAGGGTCCTTCTGTTTTATCATGTTAAGGCCCCACCTGGACGGGCTCTTGTTTGAAGAAGACAGCACAGGGGAGGACACTGGCCTGATGGGAGATGATGTCCCAGCAGACAAGTTAGGGGACCCAGCCGTGGTCAAAGAGTGGGCTCTTCTGGAAGGCAGAGTGTTAGGAGGGCTCATGATGGCATTCGCCTCTGTGAGAGAAAACACAGACACCAGACAACGAGGCCAGGTTATTCTTTCCCTCGAAATCAAAGAAAAACCAAAGCTGTTTCTGAAGGTCTGAGCAAATCTATGCAATTTCTATATAAGAAGCATATTCTGATGAGTGGACTCATGTGGTGGGTTCTCAACCTTGGCTGCACATCAGAATCATTTGGGGAACTTAAAAATATAGAGATGTTCGGGGCCCAGCCAGAGAGTATTGGACTCAGCTGGGGCTGGGGTGCCACCAGGGCATCCAGGTATTTTTTAAAAATAATCTCAGCCGTGGCTGAGAATCACTGGTCTGGTCTAATCCACCACATTGTATTTTGTATATCTCATATCCTCTGTGCATGAGGCCAAGTTAATTAATGAGAATCTTCTTCCAAGCACACTGAGCTTGCAGAAGTACCTCTTGGGTTCCACTATCTAGTTAAATACAAAGATAAGTATATCTAATAAGACAAAGAGTTTTAAGAATGTCCACAGTATTTAAATCACAATTGAAAACCAAATGCCTATTTACTTCTATTAAAAAAAAATAAGTCGGTATGGGGCTTTACCGGATTCTTCTTGCTCATTCATGTCTTGAGGGTCGGAACCACTCCGGCTGCGACTCTCCCTGTGCATTTTGGCCTTCCGCGTGGCCATCTCGTCGTCGGCCGCCTCTCCACTCTCACCCTGGGAACACACACGTGCCAACATCCCTCGTTCTGGGTTTCTCTCCCTCCTGGGAGGCAGGCCCCTATTTTCTGACTGCCCCACCTTCCACACGCCCCCCACCCCAAGTATAGACCCCGGTGAAGGCTGACCCAGGAGTCTCACGTTACACTATCCCACTTGTTTCTCCAGATACAGCGGCACTCCCCAGGGGGAAGGGAGTTGACAAGAGCAGACACATGACCCCTGGCATCTGTGCAGAGACCAAATTATGAAGCAGACAAAGCTCGGCTTAGGCATCAACAGCCTCCCATATGCAAAGTGTGGGACTTTTTCTAGATAACCATGGAGAAAATACATTATTGTGTTACAATGATAATCTCTATATAACGTAATATAGCATATATAGTGGTAACTAACCAAATATTTTCTGCCATGGGAAAGACCATAAAGTCTACCACTTTAGCCATTTTAAGTGTACAGTAGACTAGTGCTAACTCTATGTGCCTTGTTGTGCACTAGACCTCAAGAACTCTTTCCTCTTACAAAACTGAAACTCTAGAGGCAATGAAAAACGGGTTCCCCTTTGCCCCTTCCCGCAGCCCCTGGCATCCACCATCCTGTTTCCAAGAGCTTGACCACTCTAGGTACCTCACGTAAGTGGAATCTTGCCGCATCTGTCCTTTTGTGACTGGCTTATCGCACTTAGGGTAATGTCCTCAAGGTTCACCCACATTGTCGAGTCCCAGGATTTCCTACTTTTTTAAAGGCGGAACGCTATTCCATTATACATATACATCACCTTTTCTGGATCTTTCATTCATGGACGGACATTTAGGTTGCTTCTCTTGATACTATATTTTAAGTTGTGTCCTACATTGGGCATTTTTACCCTCTAAGACCTTCATAACCGGGCCCCTGGTCTTTTTAGCCTTTGCTTGCCCACCACAGAGCCTATGCTCCAGCGTGGAGCATGGACCCAGAACTGCACATGCTTCCCTGAGCAAGCCAAGTCTTTCGTGCCTCCCTCCCACGTGCCTCCCTCCCACCTCCGCTGCCAGAAATGCCTCCCCCGCCAGAAATGCCTCCCCCCTCCCCCCGCGTTGTCTGTCTGATAAATCCTATACAGCCTTCAGGACCCATCTGTCAGCTTCTCTGTGAAGCCTCTCCTGCCTGAGTCCTAGCCCTGGATCTGCCTTATATCTGCTCCCACAGCACTCTGTAGGTGGCTTCACCGTGACTCCTACTGAGTCCTTACTGTTTGTGGCCCCTGACTTTTTTGGGTGTTGACACAATTCCTAACACTGGTCTTGGCACCAGAAGGTGCCTGGTAAGTGCCTGCATTTCATTTGTTTCACCTTGTCCCCAGCCCCAAATGCTCTAAGGTAGTTTCTGGTGATGCAGACTATACAACCATCCTGGATGATTGGGTCTGAGGCGTCATAAATCACACTCTACCCTTATAAGGATTTTCTTCTTTTTCTTGGTGGTGCTTATGCCCAACGTGTTGTTTCTCTGCACACTGGGCTTCTCAGTACTCTTCGCGGATGTCCCAGGGCTGGGGTTGCGTGTACTCCATCGCCGGCCACCAAACAGCTCCACGGCGTGAGCCAAAGTTGGGCCTTCGTACCGTCCATCCTCCTGTAAGAGAACCGCATTCTGAATGCACGCGGGAATAGCAAGCAATGGGGAAGTCAATAGATGAATGGCTTCTAGTAAATTCCCAGAGGTGCAGGAGCTCAGGCAGTTACAGAGGACTAGAGATCTGGCCACCCAAGTGGCTCTGTGTCCAGTCGGTGATGAGACTGTTGGGAGTCTCATCATGTCCTCTCTTGTCCTGGTCACATCCCTGCTGAGTTCCAGGGATGTGCTTTACAGGGCCACGGGCAAGTGGGATGAAAACAAACTTCCCTTCCCAGGTTCAGAGGTTACATTCCAGAACTACCACTGCAGGAATATTCAGGAAGATGCACTTTGCAAATTAGGGCTTTAGAGGACAGAGGGTGTGTACGTGTGTGTGAATCTACTTAAGTAAGATCAAGCTCTATTCGTATTGCATCATCCTAGGTTTTTGGGTTTTTTTTATTGTTATTGTTTGTTTGTTTGTTTACCTAGTTTGATGCTTGGGACAGTCTGACTTGAAATACAGAGTATGTGGCATATGTGAAATTTACTTCAGAGGGCTCTGGGGAGATAACCATGGAGAAAACATGTTATTAAATAGTTGGTGCACACCTGAAACTAACATAACATTATGTGTCAACAACTATGCTCAGTAAAATAAAGAAAGAAAATAGTTGGGCTGCTGTCCTCTTGTGTGACTGATACCCAAGGATAGAGAGCCCAGGGCCCTCAGAACACCATGCATATTATGATGCTGTGAGCAGCGAGAAGATCCTTAAGGGGCAGGCGTTCTTCATGACAGCTGCTTCCCACCAGGTACCTCGGAGCCTCGTGTGCTGGGGAGCAGCAAAGACTGACTCATTCAACAACCACCAACAATTCTCCCTCTAAATCAGGGAGGCCAGTTAATAAAACTACAAAAAGTCACATATGAATTAAAGCCAATATGGATGATATTTCACAGGTTGTATAAAATGGACCTTTTAAAATTAATTTCCATTATTTACTGTCTTTACTTTCTGCAAGTTTTTAAGGACAGCCTTCCTTTGCAACTCCAAAGAGGCACTTGTAAGTAGGTTTTGCTTTGTTGTAGATGTTCTGTGAATAACAAAGGGTCTTTGTGTGTGTACTTGCTCCTTCACCCTAACATTCAATAGCTATCTCATTTTATGACTTGAGTTGTGACCTCCCACTTCCTGCATCCTGTTATGGATCCCAGGATGCTGAGGGACTTGGATGCTTGATGTGGGAAATCTTTTGGTGATCTCTGATGGATATCTGGGATTTATGCCTATCCATTAATCATTTCTCTTTTCTCTAACTATACCCCAATTTTACTATATGTTTTCCACCGGATACAGTCTTTTTTTTTTTTTTTTTTTTAATTTTACTTATTTATTTGAGAGAGAGAGAGAGTGTGCTCATGAGCTGGGCAGGGAGGGGCAGAGGGAGAGGGAGAAGCAGACTCCCCACTGAGCAGGGAGCCGGATGTGGAGTTCGATCCCAGGACCCTGAGATCATGACCTGAGTGGAAGGCAGACACTTAACCAACCGAGCCACCCAGGCGCCCCTGGATATAGTCCTGAGTCTTTCAATCAAGGTGAAACATCCTCCCTTGACCAAAGGTTGGTGTAAGATCCAAATAAGCCAATTAGAATCTCCCTCCCTGGAAAATGAATCGTGAGTACAGTGCTACTGAGAATGAAAATGGTTGAAGATCATTCCTTCCTGATGCAGGCCTGTTCCCTGTAAACAAGTCACTACAATTGACTTCAAAGTGGAATCAACATTTCATGCCACAATTTCATAAATAAATTTTGACTACCTTATTGAATATCATACACTGAAAGAAGTTTTGTAAAAATTTTTTCTATGGGTTTTAACTAACACTTTAAAAATTTAATAGATCCCATCATTAAACATTAAAACTTCTGCTCTGGGAAAAACATTGTCAAGAAAATTAGAAGACAAGCCACAAACTGGGAGAAAATGTTTGCAAAAGAAACATCTGATAAAGAACGGTTATCCAAAATACACAATGAAAACTTAAAACTCAACAATAAGAAAACTAACAACCCAATTAAGAAAATAGTCCAAAGACCTCAACAGACACTTCACCAAAGAACAGATACAGATGGGAATTAAGCATATGAAAAGATGTTCCACATCATATAGCATCAGGGAACTGCAAATTAAAATAAGATACCACTACAACACCTATTAGAATGGCAAAAATCCAGAACACTGACAACACCACATGCTGGTGGGGATGTGGGGTAACAGGAATAAGGATTCATTCTAGTAGGAAAGCAAAATGGCACCACCACGTTGGAAGGCAGTGAGGCAGCTTCTTAAGCGTTCTTTTACCATACGATCCAGCAGTCATGCTCCTTGGTAGTTATCCAAAAGAGTTGAAAACTTAAGTCCACACAAAAACCTGAACATGAATATTTACAGGAGCTTTATTCATAATACCGAAACTTGGAAGCACCAAAATGTCCTTCAGTAGGTAAATGGATAAACTATGGTACATTCGCACAATGGAGTATTACTCAGCAATAAAAAGAAATGAGTTATCAAGTCATGAGAAGACATGGAGGAATCTTAAATGCATAATAGTAAGTGAAAGAAGCCAGTCTGAAAAGGCTACATATTGTATGATTCCAACTATATGACATTCGGAAAAAGGCAGAACTATGGAGACAGTAAAAAGATCAGTGGTTGCAGGGGCGGGGGTGGGGGTGGGTAGGGCGAGATAGGGTGGGAGGAAGAGATGAATAGGCAGGGCACAGAGAATTTTTATGGTAGTTAAAATATTCCATGTGACATTATAATGACCAATATATGTTATATATTTGTACAAACCTAGAAATATACAGCACCAAGAAAGAATCCTAAGGTAAACTATGGATTTTGGGTGATTGTGATACATCAATGTAGATTCATCCCTCGTAAAAAATGTACCCATTCTGCTGAGTGATGTTGACAGTGGGGGTCACTATTCATGCATGGGGGGCGGGAGGTTTATGGGAAACCTCTGTACATTCCTCTCAATTTTATTGTGAACCTATAACTGCTTTAAAAAAAGAAAATCTTCAATAAAAAAATTTATTAGACCCATACTATGTATATATAAAAGAATCAGTCTCTATTGCTTTGGTATTTCTAAATTCAGAACATCCTAACATGGGTCAAGCTTTACTCTTAATAGAAATATTTCAGGCCTAGAAAAGCATATGCCTTTGTTTAATCTTTAAAGGAGATTTTCTGGGAACTGAAATGTAGTTTGACTCTTTCATTTTGTACAAAACAATAAACTTGGTTGGGATGGGTGAAGGATGTACCTTCTCTTTTTAATTTGGGAGAAGGTCTATTGTGAGTGAAACTACAGTCTCAGTTTAAGAAAAGTTACTTTCATTTTTAAAAAAAAGATTTTATTTATTTGTCAGAGAGAGAGAGAGTGTAAGCAGGGGGAGCGGCAGGCAGAGCGAGAAGCAGGGAGCCAAAAGACAAGAAATAGTGACATTTGTAATGAAGCCTAGGAATACAGGAAAATAAAAGAAGTTCATGTGGACATTAGGATCAGGAAACTGATTCCTTAAAAAGTATTCACGCACTTTTACCTCTTGGCGTTGTCTTTGCATATGATATTTTGGAGACTGTTTAATCTAATCCTTTGAATAAATCCTTTTTCCCCCTTGAAGATAGCCAGAATCTATTTCAGTTGCTTACAACTAAAGTTCACCTGAGAACCCTGTTTTTGAACCTTTTCAGATTCCCAGAGATCTTTGCAAATACCCAAGATTATGGGTTCTCAGCTCTGCCATGGAACTTCAAGCCAAAGCTTATGATACCAGTCTTTGTCCCACACCCCACATCAAATCTCTGGGGTTTACTTTCTTTTATTTTCCTGTATCCTTAGACTTTATTACAAATGTTACTGTTTCTTCTTGTCTTTTGCTTTATCTCCTGTTACTGTTTCCATTTGATCAAATACATTTGCTAGTTAAAATCCATGTATTTGAAAGCAACTTCACATGGCACCTGGGTGGCTCAGTTGGTTGAGCATCTGCCTTCAGCTCAGGTCATATTCTCAGGGTCCTGGGATCGAGCCCCACATTGGGCTCCCTGCTCAGCCGGGAGTCGGTCTCTCCCTCTCCATCTGCCCACCTCCCCACTTGTGCTCTCTCTCAAATAAATAAAAATTAAAAAAAAAAAAAAAGGAGCAAATTCATATACATTCATCACACAAGAGGACTCCAATGTCAGATTATTTTCTTTTCTTTCTTTCTTTCTTTCTTTCTTTTAGGGGCAGACGGCAAAGGAGGAGGGAGAGAGAGTCTTAAGCAGAGCTGAGAACTCAGCTGAGGTTCCTTGCTGAGTGTGGAGCCTGATGTGGGGCTCAATCTCATGACCCTGAGATCATGACCTGAGCCAAAACCAAGAGTTGATACTCAACCGACTGAGCCACCCAGGTGCCCCAGAAAGATTATTTTCTATATAAGCCCTTCCCAAACTGGGGATAAAGAAATACTCTTACAGGGCTGTTGATATACGTTTGGAAGAACCCAAGACTGTTCATGAATTTCTTGAATGTACGGATACATTTAAATTCATTTCTTTTGTACCTTAGGACTTCTCAGGAGCCTTAAGTATGCTAAGCAGTATCATAAAATAACCAAGAGGGGCATTTAACAGGAGGCCTATTTGACCTTTTGTTTTCCAGGTGCGACACTGGCAGCATCTTTCTATGTTCTCTGAGACAATTTGGGAGCTGGTCTGTATCATAGGAAAATAACCATTTGCTAGCCTTTTCACTTTTTTTTAAATTTCAAAAATTTTTTTAAATCTTGAGGGTCTGTTTCTGAGACATGTTGCCTTGTCTTTCAGAACAATGTTTTGAGGAAGACCATCACCTGTTTTCGGAAATGGGTGAGGTATATGCAGCTGTTTTGCCTTTACACTGTAGGGCCTTGTTTCCCAGCAGTGGTGGAGGGATGGGGGCAGGAGGGTGTAGTTGTGTTTGCAACTGGGAAGGACTAAGTCGGCTCCAGGTCACTTCCTCTGTCTCTGCTCCAGCGGAGCCTTTTACCTCTTCTGCTGTTCCTGGTCTCAGTTTTACCTCTTCTGCTGTTCCTGGTCTCAGCTGGTGCCTCCTTCAGCAAAAACTGTAGGTTGCCAGGGTGAATGAGAAACCAAGTATGCCATAGGTGTTAATTCAGTTACTTTAGGCTATGAGATCGGGAAGGAAACAAATGGAGCCAATAAACCATGTTGGGTTTGTGACCATGATTGTAACTGAGCTCAGAGACTTTGGTTTATATCCAGGCTGAATGGATTTATATGATTCTGGAAGGCTGAGGAATGATTATAATTAAAGATCAATATTTACAATAGCTCCTGAAGACCTTTTTTCCAAGCAGCTGACCACACTGGAATCTCCCTGCAGAGTGGACAGGCAGCTCGTATTTTGGTCTCTGTTTTCGGATGAGTTAACTGAAACAGGCTTTGTGCTGTGCAGTCCTAGCATCATCGTGTTAGACAAGCCTATATGCTTATTAATCAACTAATAAGTTAGTTCTTCAGGATATGATCTCTACTCCTAAGTATTGCATGGGTGTGGGGAAAGGGGAAAGAAGAGCATTATATATATATGCCCCTACTAACAGCTCCAAGGCAGGGAGGGGGGAATTATCTTTGCTTTTGGGAAGCATGTTAGAACTGTGAAAAGTACACAAAATCAGTCATTTGAGTAACTTAAATTATAGTCCTATTTGTTCGGTGACACTAGTAAAAAAGATACTTTTTTTGCCCAAAAGTTGGAAAAGCATAACAGAGAAAAACTGAATACTTGGATACAACTCATTTGGCAACGCCATCAACAGCGTCCCCTTGTGGCGGGGTTTTTGACTCACTTTCCCAGCAATCTGCGCTTTGTTCTCTGCAAGCACACCACTCTGGTGATGCCTGTGTCTCTTCCCACACCTCGTTCAGCCCAGTCCTGCTGCCACCCTTAGCTGGAGTGTTGAAGTACCTGAGAATTTTAGGGTTAGTGAGACACACACTCACTTTAAGCAGCTGACTGTGAGAAACTGCCTCATAAGGGCTGCTGCCAATATAATAACCTGGTGAGGCAGAACTCCACGCACGAGTTATCCCATGTTTGGGAAAGTTTCTTTCAAACTTTGAAGTTCTACAGTGAGGCAGCAATACACAGTAAATTAATGCTCCGAGAGTCATGCAGCATATTAGGGAATGAAGCACGATTTCAGTTTCCCAAGTGAAGGTTTCCAATGTATCAGCTAGTCCTTAATTAATAAAAACATTCACGGGGCGCCTGGGTGGCACAGCGGTTAAGCGTCTGCCTTCGGCTCAGGGCGTGATCCCGGAGTTCTGGGATCGAGCCCCACATCAGGCTCCTCCGCTAGAAGCCTGCTTCTTCCTCTCCCACTCCCCCTGCTTGTGTTCCCTCTCTCGCTGGCTGTCTCTCTCTCTGTCAAATAAATAAATAAAATCTTAAAAAAAAATAAAAAATAAAAAAAAAACATTCACACTCTAATGCTTTCGATGGAAACTGAGTAAGTGACAATGCTTATACTAACTGGTTTCTTTCCAATGTGAGAACTACAATGACCAGTCGCTGTGTTCATACAAAATAGTAATAGGACCTACTACGAGCCAGACACTATTCTTTACACGTAGCAGCTGACATTCTGGCTTTACACATATTAACTCAGACCCCACAGCCACCCTACGAATGGGTATTGTTATCATTCTCATTGTATAGATCAGAAACCGAGGCACAGAGAGGAGTCAGAGGTGCCCAGTACCACTCAGGAAGTACGTGCCAGAGTGTGAGGGTGAACCCTGGTGGTCCCAGCATGGTTTTGCAAGATTAGTATCTTGAGAATTAGGGAAGTGGGCAGAGGGGGAAGGCTGCGCCCCTACCTGATAGAGGCTGACATACTGTTTCCGCAGCCACTGCTGTCTCTGGTCAGGGAACTTCCTCATCTTCCTCACGGCCCTCGTGAGTTCTAGCAATCCACTGAAGAGCATCTTAGCGGTGTGCTTGGGCGCCACAAAGTGCAATAACCTATTGTCCGTGGTCTGCAGCCCATAGAGCAGTGTCACGCCAGTCTCTGAGAGAAACATGCTACCCAGTTTGTTCTGAACACACACAGTGTGTATATCGATGCTAGGGTGTCCCATGTACACAGCCTTTGCTGAAAACAGATCCAAGACCCCCTCCGCCAGGCCACTTAATCCAGCATTGCCCAGTAATGGGAATTTGCCAGGCTCAGCCGTGTTACTAAGCACACCAAGTTTTGCTTTAGCACTGGCTGGGGAGGCAGTGGTGGGCTTTACCCAGGTCAAAGTGCTGTTGTCAGGCTGGAGCTGGAGGAAGCAGCGGGCCGACAGGTGCGTGTCCTGGTCGTAGTGGATGACAGTGGCCCCCTGCAGCAGGAACTGGTGCACATCAGCTCGGATGGACAGCACGTACCACGGGATCAGCTCTGTCCCGTGGTCAAAGGCCTTCTGTGGCTCTTCTGATCCATGAGAGTCCCATTCTTTCGACTGCTCACAGAGGTCAT
This sequence comes from Ursus maritimus, assembly GCF_017311325.1. NCBI lineage: Eukaryota > Metazoa > Chordata > Mammalia > Carnivora > Ursidae > Ursus > Ursus maritimus. Next base: position 32,458,900 of record NW_024426885.1, read on the forward strand.
TTTCGGAATCCAGCAAATCTCCAATTATAAACCTAATGGAAAGAGATGTAAATTTCGTCTGTCTTATAATCAGAAGTGAGAACAACACAGAGCTTTTCACTGACACTGGACGTCATTTTTCACTTCACCAAGCGTTTAAATTAGCATAGGAAATGTAAAATGCTAAAGGTCAGGGTAGATTTTTGTTGGTGCATTCTAAAACCTTAGATTTAGCCATAGGTCTGATCACAGGCATAAGGAAAGGAACTGCTAGATAAGTTGTCGTATTTTTTAAAAAAATTTTATTTATTTACCTTATTTTAGAGAGAGAGAGTAGGGGGCGGACAGAGGGAGAGGGAGAGAGTCTGAAGCAGACTCGGCGCCGAGCGTGGAGCCTGACACAGGGCTCAATCTCATGACCCCGAGATCATGACCTGAGCCCAAACCAAGAGTTGGGTGCTCTATCGCTGAGGCACCCAGGAGTCCAAAGTTACTGTGTTTTTAATATTAACAATAATCTTCATGATGTATTAGTTTTCCCTCTTGGGTCAGAAACTGTTAAATACTTTACATACATTTGGACTTAATTTGACCTACTTGTGAAGTAAGTTTTGTTTGTTTTTTTTTTTTAACCTCGGAGGAAACTGAGCTTCAGAAGGGGTAAGTAATGCACAAGAGGTCTACTCAAGGCAGGATTCTGCTCTGACTCATCGGCCTGGGACCGTCATCACTAGGGTGGACTGCCTTCTACTTGATCAGGACCAAAAGTTGTGACCTGAACACAATGGGGCAAAAATAAGCAGAACAAGACTGAATAAGCTGGCCTGAGAAGTGCCGCTGTTAAAAAATAAAATACCATTAGTTCAAAGACACTTGTTGGAAAATACAGTCATAGTGCCCAGATGAACAAGAACAGCTCTCCTTGACTCAACCTTAAATTTTCATTGTGTGTGTACATGTGTGCACATGCGTGTATACATGTGTGCGCACATGTGTGTATGCACACATGTACACATAAAGGACACGTCTGCTTGGAAAATTTAGCAAGTTGTCTTCCCTGAGTTGGGAATGTGGAGTGTTGGGTCCAGAAGGATCTGGGGGGAAGGCAAGGAAGCCTTATTGCCTCCTTCCTATATGGCCACCTTGGCAGGAATGTGCCCAAGAGAGACTCATTTTTTTCAAAGCAAGAAGAATTGTTATTAAGATCAATGTTTCTGCTGTCCATAGACATTGCAAAGTGGTGGATAAAACTGAGAAGGAGCTGGTCCATACATCTCTGGGAAGGAATGTTCCCATCCTCTTGGGAACTTGGCACTTGGGCAGACTACTGCCTCCTGGCAAGGCCTGAGCAGTAGCACTGAGCTTCCTGGACTCTTGGTCTAGAGCCTGGTCCCTGAGCAAGATCCCGCTCCTGCTTTCTGCAGGTTCTTCCTCCTTGCCTCACATAAGCAGATATTCTTAAAAAAGAAAATAAATCTATAAGATCTCACAAATCTGATGATCAGAATATCCTTTTCAAATGAGCCACACTGAAAACACTAGAAATAATCCAATGTCCAGCAACAATGAAACTTACAAATAAAATTTGATGCATTCATACAATGTAATGCATTGCACAGCAATGAAAATGAATAGTAATAGTCAATGAAATGCAACAAAAAGTACGTATCTTCAGCAAGACACACAAGAATATATACTGTATGGTTACATTTGTGTAAGTGTAAATTTCAAAACCAGCCAAAACTGTACTATATTATTTAGAAATGCAAAATAGTTGTATAATTATAAAGAAGAGCAGGCAAGAGTCAAACTGTCTCTCTTCGCAGATGACATGATACTCTATATGGAAAACCCAAAAGAATCCACTCCCAAACTACTAGAAGTTATACAGCAATTCAGTAATGTGGCGGGATACAAAATCAATGCTCAGAAAACAGTTGCATTTCTCTTCACGAACAATGAGACTGAAGAAAGAGAAATTAGGGAATCCATCCCATTTACAATAGCACCAAAAACCATACGTTACCTTGGAATTAACTTAACCAGAGACGTAAAGGACCTATATTCTAGAAACTATAAATCACTCTTGAAAGACATTGAGGAAGACACAAAAAGATGGAAAAATATTCCATGCTCATGGATCGGAAGAAATAACACAGTTAAAATGTCCATGCTACCCAGAGCAATCGACACTTTCAATGCTATCCCGATCAAAATACCGATGACGTTTTTCAAGGATGATGTTTTTCAAGGAACTGGAACAAATAGTCCTTAAATTTGTGTGGAACCGGAAAAGGCCCTGAATCGCCAAGGAACTGTTGAAAAGGAAAAACAAAGCTGGGGGCATCACAATGGAGGATTTCAAGCTATACTACAAAGCTGTGATCACAAAGACAGCATGGTACTGGCACAAAAACAGACACACAGACCAATGGAACAGAATAGAGAACCCAGAAATGGACCCTCGGCTCTTTGGGCAACTAATCTTTGATAAAGCAGGAAAAAACATCCAGTGGAAAAAAAGACAGTCTCTTCAATAAATGGTGCTGGGAAAATTGGACAGCTACATGCAAAAGAATGAAACTTGACCACTCTCTCACACCATACACAAAGATAAACTCCAAATGGATGAAAGACCTCGATGTGAGACAGGAATCCATCAAAATCCTGGAGGACAACATAGGCAACAACCTCTATGACATTGGCCAAAGCAACCTTTTTCATGACACATCTCCAAAGGCAAGAGAAACAAAAGATAAAATGAACACATATATGGGACTTCATAAAGATAAAAAGCTTCTGCACAGCCAAGGAAACAATCAAAAAAACTAAGAGGCAGCCCATGGAATGGGAGAATATATTTGCAAATGATGCTACAGATAAAAGATTGGTATCCAAGATCTACAAAGAACTTTTCAAACTCAATATGCGAGAAACAAATAAACAAATCATAAAATGGGCAGAAGATATGAACAGACACTTTTCCAATGAGGACATACAAATAGCTAACAGACACATGAAAAAATGTTCAAAATCATTAGCCATCAGGGAAATTCAAATCAAAACCACACTAAGATACCACCTTACACCAGTTAGAATGGCAAAAATCAACAAGGCAGGAAACATTGCTGGAGAGGATGTGGAGAAAGGGATCCCTCCTACATTGTGGGGGATGTGGTTGGTGCAGCCACTCTGGAAAACAGTGTGGAGGTCCCTTAAAAAGTTAAAAATCGAGCTACCCTATGACCCAGCCATTGCAATACTTGGTATTTACCCCAAAGATAGAGACGTAGTGAAGGGAAGGGCCATATGCACCCCAATGTTCATAGAGCAGCATTATCCACAGTAGCTAAATCGTGGAAGGAACCGAATGCCCTTCAACAGATGACTGGATTAAGCTGTGGTCCATATATACAATAGAATATTATTCAGCTATCAGAAAGACGAGTTCTCAACATTTGCTGACAACGTGGATGGCACTGGAGGAGATAATGCTAAGTGAAATAAGTCAAGCAGAGAAAGACAATTATCATATGATTTCTCTCATCTATGGAACATAAGAACTAGGAAGATCGGTAGGGGAAGAAAGGGATAAAGAAAGGGAGGTAATCAGAAGGGGAGTGAAGCATGGGAGACTGTGGACTCTGAGAAACAGACTGGGGGCTTCAGAGGGGAGAGGGGTGGGGGAATGGGATAGACTGGTGATGGGTAGTAAGGAGGGCACATGTTGCATGGTGCACTGGTGTTATGAGCAGCTGGTGAATCATCGAGACCTTGCATCAGAAGCCGGGGATGTACTGTATGGTGACTAACATAATGTAATAAAAAACATTAAAAAAAAAAAGAGCAGGAAGTAGTATAGTAAAATTCACTAATATAGTGGGGGAAAGGTAGTAAAATTGAGAAGGGAAATAGTATTATGGGTTCTGGCAATGTTTTCACTCTGGGTGGTAGTTACATGTCTATTCACTTGATAATTATCCAAATATATTTATTTTTAAAAACACGTCATCAAAAACTAATGATATACTATATGCTGGCTAACTGAACATAATAAAAATCAAAAAAATCTTTTAACTTTAGAATACTTTAAGATTTATGGAGAAATTTCAAAGACAGTAGACCCCACATTGAGTATTCCCTGTTTTTTTTTTTTTTTAAAGATTTATTTATTTATTTATTTATTTGACACAGAGAGAGGCAGCT
>NW_024426885.1:32463109-32619497 GCF_017311325.1 Ursus maritimus
AAAATAAACAACGTAGTGGATGACAGTGGCCCCCTGCAGCAGGAACTGGTGCACATCAGCTCGGATGGACAGCACGTACCACGGGATCAGCTCTGTCCCGTGGTCAAAGGCCTTCTGTGGCTCTTCTGATCCATGAGAGTCCCATTCTTTCGACTGCTCACAGAGGTCATTTTCGGAATCAGCAAATCTCCAATTATAAACCTAATGGAAAGAGATGTAAATTTCGTCTGTCTTATAATCAGAAGTGAGAACAACACAGACTTTCACTGACACTGGACGCTCATTTTTCACTTCACCAAGCGTTTAAATTAGCATAGGAAATGTAAAATGCTAAAGGTCAGGGTAGATTTTTGTTGGTGCATTCTAAAACCTTAGATTTAGCCATAGGTCTGATCACAGGCATAAGGAAAGGAACTGCTAGATAAGTTGTCGTATTTTTTAAAAAATTTTATTTATTTACCTTATTTTAGAGAGAGAGAGAGTAGGGGCGGACAGAGGGAGAGGGAGAGAGTCTGAAGCAGACTGGCGCCGAGCGTGGAGCCTGACACAGGGCTCAATCTCATGACCCCGAGATCATGACCTGAGCCCAAACCAAGAGTTGGGTGCTCTATCGCTGAGGCACCCAGGAGTCCAAAGTTACTGTGTTTTTAATATTAACAATAATCTTCATGATGTATTAGTTTTCCCTCTTGGGTCAGAAACTGTTAAATACTTTACATACATTTGGACTTAATTTGACCTACTTGTGAAGTAAGTTTTGTTTGTTTTTTTTTTTAACCTCGGAGGAAACTGAGCTCCGAAGGGGTAAGTAATGCACAAGAGGTCTACTCAAGGCAGGATTCTGCTCTGACTCATCGGCCTGGGACCGTCATCACTAGGGTGGACTGCCTTCTACTTGATCAGGACCAAAAGTTGTGACCTGAACACAATGGGGCAAAAATAAGCAGAACAAGACTGAATAAGCTGGCCTGAGAAGTGCCGCTGTTAAAAAAATAAAATACCATTAGTTCAAAGACACTTGTTGGAAAATACAGTCATAGTGCCCAGATGAACAAGAACAGCTCTCCTTGACTCAACCTTAAATTTTCATTGTGTGTGTACATGTGTGCACATGCGTGTATCATGTGTGCGCACATGTGTGTATGCCACATGTACACATAAAGGACACGTCTGCTTGGAAAATTTAGCAAGTTGTCTTCCCTGAGTTGGGAATGTGGAGTGTTGGGTCCAGAAGGATCTGGGGGAAGGCAAGGAAGCCTTATTGCCTCCTTCCTATATGGCCACCTTGGCAGGAATGTGCCCAAGAGACTCATTTTTTCAAAGCAAGAAGAATTGTTATTAAGATCAATGTTTCTGCTGTCCATAGACATTGCAAAGTGGTGGATAAAACTGAGAAGGAGCTGGTCCATACATCTCTGGAAGGAATGTTCCCATCCTCTTGGGAACTTGGCACTTGGGCAGACTACTGCCTCCTGGCAAGGCCTGAGCAGTAGCACTGAGCTTCCTGGACTCTTGGTCTAGAGCCTGGTCCCTGAGCAAGATCCCGCTCCTGCTTTCTGCAGGTTCTTCCTCCTTGCCTCACATAAGCAGATATTCTTAAAAAGAAAATAAATCTATAAGATCTCACAAATCTGATGATCAGAATATCCTTTTCAAATGAGCCACACTGAAAACACTAGAAATAATCCAATGTCCAGCAACAATGAAACTTACAAATAAAATTTGATGCATTCATACAATGTAATGCATTGCACAGCAATGAAAATGAATAGTATAGTCAATGAAATGCAACAAAAAGTACGATATCTTCAGCAAGACACACAAGAATATATACTGTATGGTTACATTTTGTGTAAGTGTAAATTTCAAAACCAGCCAAAACTGTACTATATTATTTAGAAATGCAAAATAGTTGTATAATTATAAAGAAGAGCAGGCAAGAGGTCAAACTGTCTCTCTTCGCAGATGACATGATACTCTATATGGAAAACCCAAAAGAATCAACTCCCAAACTACTAGAAGTTATACAGCAATTCAGTAATGTGGCGGGATACAAAATCAATGCTCAGAAAACAGTTGCATTTCTCTTCACGAACAATGAGACTGAAGAAAGAGAAATTAGGGAATCCATCCCATTTACAATAGCACCAAAAACCATATCGTTACCTTGGAATTAACTTAACCAGAGCGTAAAGGACCTATATTCTAGAAACTATAAATCACTCTTGAAAGACATTGAGGAAGACACAAAAAGATGGAAAAATATTCCATGCTCATGGATCGGAAGAAATAACACAGTTAAAATGTCCATGCTACCCAGAGCACCGACACTTTCAATGCTATCCCGATCAAAATACCGATGGCTTTTCAAGGATGATGTTTTTCAAGGAACTGGAACAAATAGTCCTTAAATTTGTGTGGAACCGGAAAAGGCCCTGAATCGCCAAGGAACTGTTGAAAAGGAAAAACAAAGCTGGGGGCATCACAATGGAGGATTTCAAGCTATACTACAAAGCTGTGATCACAAAGACAGCATGGTACTGGCACAAAAACAGACACACAGACCAATGGAACAGAATAGAGAACCCAGAAATGGACCCTCGGCTCTTTGGGCAACTAATCTTTGATAAAGCAGGAAAAAACATCCAGTGGAAAAAAGACAGTCTCTTCAATAAATGGTGCTGGGAAAATTGGACAGCTACATGCAAAAGAATGAAACTGACCACTCTCTCACACCATACACAAAGATAAACTCCAAATGGATGAAAGACCTCGATGTGAGACAGGAATCCATCAAAATCCTGGAGGACAACATAGGCAACAACCTCTATGACATTGGCCAAAGCAACCTTTTTCATGACACATCTCCAAAGGCAAGAGAAACAAAAGATAAAATGAACACATATATGGGACTTCATAAAGATAAAAAGCTTCTGCACAGCCAAGGAAACAATCAAAAAAACTAAGAGGCAGCCCATGGAATGGGAGAATATATTTGCAAATGATGCTACAGATAAAAGATTGGTATCCAAGATCTACAAAGAACTTTTCAAACTCAATATGCGAGAAACAAATAAACAAATCATAAAATGGGCAGAAGATATGAACAGACACTTTTCCAATGAGGACATACAAATAGCTAACAGACACATGAAAAAATGTTCAAAATCATTAGCCATCAGGGAAATTCAAATCAAAACCACACTAAGATACCACCTTACACCAGTTAGAATGGCAAAAATCAACAAGGCAGGAAACAGCAATTGCTGGAGAGGATGTGGAGAAAGGGGATCCCTCCTACATTGTTGGTGGGGATGTAGGTTGGTGCAGCCACTCTGGAAAACAGTGTGGAGGTCCCTTAAAAAGTTAAAAATCGAGCTACCCTATGACCCAGCCATTGCAATACTTGGTATTTACCCCAAAGATAGAGACGTAGTGAAGGGAAGGGCCATATGCACCCCAATGTTCATAGCAGCATTATCCACAGTAGCTAAATCGTGGAAGGAACCGAGATGCCCTTCAACAGATGACTGGATTAAGAAGCTGTGGTCCATATATACAATAGAATATTATTCAGCTATCAGAAAGAACGAGTTCTCAACATTTGCTGCAACGTGGATGGCACTGGAGGAGATAATGCTAAGTGAAATAAGTCAAGCAGAGAAAGACAATTATCATATGATTTCTCTCATCTATGGAACATAAGAACTAGGAAGATCGGTAGGGGAAGAAAGGGATAAAGAAAGGGAGGTAATCAGAAGGGGGAGTGAAGCATGGGAGACTGTGGACTCTGAGAAACAGACTGGGGGCTTCAGAGGGGAGAGGGGTGGGGGAATGGGATAGACTGGTGATGGGTAGTAAGGAGGGCACATGTTGCATGGTGCACTGGGTGTTATGAGCAGCTGGTGAATCATCGAACCTTGCATCAGAAGCCGGGGATGTACTGTATGGTGACTAACATAATGTAATAAAAAAACATTAAAAAAAAAAAAGAGCAGGAAGTAGTATAGTAAAATTCACTAATATAGTGGGGGAAAGGTAGTAAAATTGAGAAGGGAAATAGTATTATGGGTTCTGGCAATGTTTTCACTCTGGGTGGTAGTTACATGTCTATTCACTTGATAATTATCCAAATATATTTATTTTTTAAAAACACGTCATCAAAAACTAATGATATACTATATGCTGGCTAACTGAACATAATAAAAATCAAAAAAATCTTTTAACTTTAGAATACTTTAAGATTTATGGAGAAATTTCAAAGACAGTAGACCCCACATTGAGTATTCCCTGTTTTTTTTTTTTAAAGATTTATTTATTTATTTATTTATTTGACACAGAGAGAGGCAGCTAGCGAGAGAAGGAACACAAGCAGGGGGAGTGGGAGAGAAAGAAGCAGGCTCCCAGTGGAGGAGCCTGACGTGGGACTCGATCCCAGCACACTGGGATCACTCCCTGGGCCGAAGGCAGACACTTAACGACTGAGCCACCCTGGCGCCCCTCAGTATTCTCTGTTATTAACATCTTACACTGGGATCGTATATTTGACACAATCATAAACCCATACTGATACATTATTATTAATTGAGGTACATACTCTAGAGAGTTCCTTCGGTTTTTTTGTTTTGTTTTGTTTTTTGTTTGTTTGGTTTTTTTTTTGGTTGTTTGTTTTTTTTACCTATGTCCTTTTTCTTTTCCAGGATTCCATCCAGGATACCATATTACATTTAGTTGTCACGTTTCTATAATGCTCTTCTTAGGTATGACAATTTCTCACACTTCCCTTGTTTTTACTGATCTTGACTGCTCTCAGGAGCACTGGTTAGGTATGTTATAGAATGCCCCTCAATTAGAACTTGCCTGATATTTTTCTCATAATTAGACTGGGGCTATAGGTTCTGGGGAGGAAGTCCACAGAGGTAGTGTCATTCTCATAACATCATAGCCATGGAACATACTATTAACATGACTTATCTCTGTTAATGCTGACTTGGCTGAGGTAGTGTTGGTTTTGCCCCATTGTAAAGTTACTCTTTTTTTGAAAACTCCTTTCCATACTGTCCTCTTTGGAAGGAAGTCCCCATGTACATTTAAGGTGTAGGGAGTTATTTTCTATCTCCTAGAGGGTGGAGTATCTAATATAAGTTATTTGGAATTCTTTCGCATAGGAGATTTGTCTCTTCTCCTCCGTTTGTTTATTTATCACTTACGCATATGGACTCATGGATATTTATTTAATACTTTGGTTTACAATCTTTTTTTTTTTTTTTAGTATTTTTTTTTTAAAGATTTTATTTATTTATGTGACAGAGAGACAGCCAGCGAGAGAGGGAACACAGCAGGGGAGTGGGAGAGGAAGAAGCAGGCTCCCAGCAGAGGAGCCTGATGTGGGACACGATCCCGGAACGCCAGGATCACGCCCTGAGCCGAAGGCAGACGCTTTAACGACTGCGCTACCCAGGCGCCCCTGGTTTACAATCTAATACAACTTTATGTTGTAGCTCAAATTGTTCCAGCTTTGGCCATTGGAAGCTCTTTCAGTTGGCTTGTGTTCCTTTGACATTCCGTGTAATTAACTGATTGATTGATTTTTAAGTAGGCTCCATGCCTAGTATGGAGCCCAACATGGGGCTCGAACTCATGACCCCGAGATCAGGACCTGACCTGAGATCAAGAGTCAGGTACTTAACCAAATGAGCCCAGGCACCCCTAATGCACTTTCCTCAATGTTACATATCACAATAAAAAGTAAAGAAACAAAAAGAAAATCCTTTGTGTCTAGCCTAGCTCCGTTCCTCTGAAATTGCAATCAGGAACAATGGAAAACCAATACTTATTTATGTCCTCTTCTATAATACTTAAGTCTATGCTTCATACATTTAGCATGGTAGTTAGGAACATGCCCTATATAGTCACCCTGGGTTTCATGTTTAGCTCTGCTACCTGTTTTCTGTGTGACTTAGTCAATCACTCAACCTCTCTGAGCCTCACTTTACTAATCTTTAATAGAAAAAAGACAATGTTCACTTCACAGAACAGGTGAAGCTCAGCTAAGATAATACTTGCAAAGCACTCAGCACAGTGTCTGGCTCAGTGAAGTACACCACTCTAATTAAATAAAGGAAGACCAAGATTTCACCCCTCCTGCTTTCCTTACCCCCTTCCTTTTCCTACGCTAAATTGGCCCAACAATTCCTCTAAAGGAGCTTTCTTTAGGGTCACATCCAAGCCCTTTTACCTTTTTGTTTCCTTTCTCTGGGACCATTTCTACATTCTCCATGTCACACTTCTTATTTTTATTGTTTTTTTTTTTTTAAAGCAAAAAGAATTCAATTGGTGTCTGTACCCATGAAATACAACCTATGTGAATTTGGACACAGAACTCCTGATTTTAACTTAGCAAAAGAAATGGTGTTTCCCATATTCCATTTAATTTGAGTTCTGAGCTAAATCAAATATTTTTCAGTGAAAACCTACAAGCATTATAAAAGATGGCATCTGGGGAGAAAAATCATGAGTCTTTCTGGAGCCTGTTTCTGCTGCTCAGAGCTGATGTAAGCTGGGGGGGACAGACACCACCTTTCTGAGCATCAGTTTCTATTTTTGAACACAAGAAGAACAAGTGCTACGGGTTAACAATTCCATTAAAAAGCATTCTTCTCCAGGGGCGCCTGGGTGGCTCAGTCGGTTGGGCATCTGACTCTTGGCTTTGGCTCAGGTTGTGACCTCAGGGTCATGATTTCAAGCCCCGAGTTGGGCTCCAAGCTCAGCGGGGAGTCTGCTTGAGGATTTTCTCTCTCTCCCTCTCCTTTTGCCTCTCCCCTCTTCACATATACACACACTCTCTCTCTAAATAAAGAAATCTAAAAAAAAAAAAAAAGAAAAAGAAAAAAGCATTCTTCCCAGGACTAATGCCCAAGATAAAAATGACCATTGCTGGTAATGAAGTAAGTTCATTTCAAGAAGGAAACTAATAGCTTTGTCTCTTAGATCATATGGTGAATGTTATGCACTCCTGTGCCTGATTCTTCCTGGAGACAGGTCTCTGTGGGTTACAAGAGGGAGTAAGGTGGCACTTAAAGGGTTATTTAGGAACCAAATAACATAACGAAAGATCAAAATGTGGTTTACCAGGAAAGAAATTACCTTGTCAAACTTAGGTCATATGACTCAAGAAGAGGACCAAGGAGTGAAAGAGAAGGAAAGTTTGTATCCCACGCCCCTGAAGAAATTCTGCAGTGTTGGTCAGTTAGAAACCATAAATTGACAGATAAATATTTTTCTAATGTTCCCTGATGAAAATCTTATACGGGGGGGCAAGTGGGCTATTAATCAATCTGGTTATGTATTTTTTTTAAGATTTTTTATTTATTTATTTGACAGAGATAGAGACAGCCAGCGAGAGAGGGAACACAAGCAGGGGGAGTGGGAGAGGAAGAAGCAGGCTCATAGCAGAGGAGCCTGATGTGGGGCTCGATCCCATAACGCCGGGATCACGCCCTGAGCTGAAGGCAGACGCTCAACCGCTGTGCCACCCAGGCGCCCCTGGTTATGTATTTTCTTAATAACTGTCCATTACTTCCTACAGAGTTCATATGATTAAGGACCATGATTCATCATGATTCAGAGCCAGGCTGCCTAAGGTTAAATCCTGGCTCTGGGAGGTACAAGATCCGCAGTGAAACGGAACTGTTACGAGGATTATGCAGTTGAATTTCTGTGGAATTGGAGCACTGGATCCATAGAATCTGTTGTGAATAAAGATTCCAGTCAGACGTAGACATAGATTAAGGGCAGGAATGGCTATGAGGTGCTTTCTGTGCAGACATGTGTTTACTTGTTGATGGTCCTCTCTGTGTATATAGATTGCTACTAAGGTCATCCAACAATTACTGTGAAAACTTTCAAATAATCTTTGATTTGAGGTAATCCAAAAAAAAAATACCACAACCCAAAAAACAACTGGTAGAAGCTACTTGTGAGACATTTCAGCTTAAGGGGCAAGACACTGTGGTAAGATGATTCTTTGAGCATCTGGGTCCTTTGAAGAAATCTGGACTATAGGTTTATCTCCCTCCTTAACAGCATTAGGGACTCGGACACAAGGCATTCATTTCTTTGTTCACAACAGCTTCTAAGAATCCAGTGCTCCAATTTCACAGAACTTCTTTTCGAAAAACACTGTTGCCCTTCCCAGTGTAGGCTCACACACACAGAGACAACCCGGAAAGGCTTTGCAAAACAAACCACAATGTCTCGTAAATGCACACAAGTGTGTATAAAGACTCCAAGCCAACTGCAAGGTATGACTCGTGAGTACTGACTACAGATAAAATCTTCCATGGCAAAGATGTCCAAGCCAGTAGGCCTAATGGTTTTGGATGGCTCTAGAGGATTCCTCTAGCTGGACCAGGCTCTGCCATTTGAGTGTGGGCAATACGCGCCCTGAGACTGCTGATTTCTGAACTTTCTCATTTGGTTGTGGGAACGCATGTCGAGATGGGCAGCAGTGCCTGTGGATACAAGAGCGGTTGGAGAGACTGAATGATTACAAAGCTACAGATGCCAACCTGCAGAGCTGTGCCTCTGCAAGTGAGATCTGTGAACCACCTGATGTACGGTCGCCCAGAAGTTTGGGGGAGCTACTAAAAATACTGACTTCAGGCTGTCACTCTAGCCCTAATAAATCAGTATGTTTGATTTAAAAATATGTTAATACTTGTCCCTGTGCCCCACCCAGTGATTACTAAAAACTGTTTTTATAGAAGCTATGAAATCAATAATATCATGGTTCTAATCCTAAAATTTAATTGTTGAATTTTCAGAAGTGACAGGATAACTCTAGTTTTTGTTTTTTTTTTAAGAGATAACAGGTGGCAAGAAGTCAAATTATGAGCAATAATTCTAGAACAAAGCAGCCAATTTAGAAAGGTAAATTCTAATTCAGAATTGGTAAAGTTGGAATATAAAGCATGGCTTCCTGATAAAGATGGTGGGTATTTGTTAGGGGTCCACCCAAAATCAAACTGAAGTAGGAAAAAGAAAAAATGAGCACCTCTCTTTTTTAAAGTGTAAAACTTACTGCCACCGCGCTTTATCCCTTAAGGAATTTTTCCTAGAGCTGTTGCCCTCACTGGGGCTGTCCTCGTCCTCGGCCTCCAGACTTCGGCTGCAGCTCCTGATGATCTGAAAGATGCTGTTGACGGTGGACTCCTTCTCTGAATTCTTCAGGCCATTATGTCCCACTCGTTGTAAGAAATTATCTTGTCCACTGTAGTCGGCTACAAACTACAGAAAAACATACCAAGGATTTGTTATTGCAACTTCATGTACTATGCCTAAATAATCTACTTGGGTAGGGAAATAAAATCTCAGTAGTCATAAATAATGGCATTTGCGCCTATTTTATTGAAAGAAAAAGAAAGAGCCTCCAGGAAAAACATTTTTTCGTTTCACCACATCAACTATTAGAATTCGCTCTCGTTTCCACAGACAACTTTAGTCCCTCTAGGAATCAACACTCCATTTCAAATTTACAACACAAAAAGCAGTATTATTTCAAGGTTCCCTAGGGAGAAGATTAGCCACTTTACAGAAAAAGGGTAGGGTTGTTTTATCTTGGTAGCAAAATTGAGAAAAACCATGACAAAGGTCTATTATTCTACGGAACCAGATAAAATTCCCGGGGCCCAAGGAAAACACTGTGAAAGGATGACGTTTTGCTTTATTTCCCATATATCGCAGCACGGAGGCTTCCTGATGGTTTTAAAGCTCTCATGGTCTGTATTTAGGATCAGGAAGTTTCTCCCATTAGAGGTAAGGGCTCCAGCTGCACTACTGGATGTGGCGTTCCCGGCTTCTAAGCCATGAGGGAGCTGAGGTGGGTGCAGCTTGGGGGGCTTGCTATAAGCTTTCTCCTCCATTTCATGCACTTTTATCTTCCCACATAAGCCAGAGCGATGCAAGCTGGTAGTGGTGCGTGTTCCTGCCAGGGGCTCTTAAGTCTCCCTGATACCAGGTGATGCTCTGGTTCCCAGGTGACACAGAAGAGGCTGGTTTTAGGCGTTGTCTCATGGCCACCGAGAAGGGGTGTATGTGAGTGTGAGTGTGTGTGTGTATGAGGTCAGTAGTGGTGCTGCTGCCAAGTGAGAATGACACTAGATCTGGGTTTGGAACTGCCAGGTATGGGGAGGGGAGGTGGGTGAGGGGATGGGGTCGGGTCACTGGGTGACGGCATTAAGGAGGGCACTTCATGTAATGAGCCCTGGGTGTTATATGCAACTGATGAATCACTAAACTCTACCTCTGAAACTAAAAAAAAAAAAAAAAAAAAAAATTATGGTAAAGTTTCCCCCAATTCAGTCCCTTCTTTCATTTCTAAACACCTTTTTCCAGTTTCTCAAAGCCCTTCTCTCCAATGCCCGACGCTCCGAGTCAGGTTCGCACAGTCCTCTCCGCTCTCAGAGTCAGGAGTAAGATGCCACAGGGCCTGGGAGAACTGAGGCAGCCGTGATCAGAGCCTGGAGCTTATCTTTTGATGAGATGCCAGCTTCTTCAGCATCCTCCCACAAAGGGGGAAAGCAAGGCAGCACTGACCTCCCGCCGTGCTTTACCCCTATAATTCCAAAAAGTTCATACTCTCACTTGACTTTTTTTTTTTTTTAAAGATTTTATTTATTTGTCAGAGAGAGAGAGAGAGAGCGCACAAGCAGGGGGAGCGGCAGGCAGAGGGAGAAGCAGGCTACCTGCTGAGCAGGGAGCCCCATGAAGGGCTCGATCCCAGGACCCTAGGATCATGACCTGAGCCGAAGGCAGATGCTTAACCGACTGAGCGTTAACCATCTGCCAGGCATCCCTCACTTGACTTCTTTCCAGACATTCCCACCCAATAAGAGAAGAAAACCCCATCATTCCTTTAAAAAAATCGGACAACACCACCCACTTCCACTTGACTTACACCCTGCCCCATTAAAGCTAAGTTAACAAGATTAAGTCCCAAACAGTGCTAGCTGGCTTTCTTCTCTCTGGAACTTCCCAGGACCTGTTACCCAACACAACGGCAACAACGGATAACCTAGGCTCAGCAGGGTCTCTCTTCTGGCCACAGTGACTTCAGATTTTGAAAGGCCTCACCTCTAGAGTTTCTTCTTGAGAATTGTACCTCGGGCAAAGCTTCATGAGGCCAGAGGCTCCGTCCAGTACTTCACAGAGCTCCTTCAGAAACACCCCACAGAACGGGACCACCTTACAGCCGGGTATGTGCAGGGCCCGCGTGATCACCTTCCTGTACTCGCAGGAAGATTCGTGCTGAGCCATGGCGTCCTTCAGGCTCCTCATGGTCTCCAGGTCAGACTGGTCCATAAACTGCCACATTTTCAAAACTTTTCTTGACCTATTGCAAGTAAATGATGTCTTTTTAGATCAAAGGAGAAATAATATTGTTCACAGTATACAGCCTAAATTCCATACAAATCCATTCTTCTTGCCTCAGTTTTCCTTATGTTTTAATAATTTATTTAGGACTCATATCTCCACCTACTTCCCCAAATGATATATTACTTTTAGAAACTGAAACACAAAATTAAGTATGACAGATACAAATAACACACGTGGAAGGAGTTATTTTTGGAAAGTGGGCGCTGGACCTAGCTTTGAGCTTTTCTGGCAGCTGGAGCCAAGAGGGAAACCTAGTGGGTAATATGGTTTGTACAGATATTTATGGAGGATTGTCTGCAGAAAACATGGTCCATACACTCCTCTTGATCTTTTAAATGTTATCCTTGGATTAGGCCAGTACCTTAGTGAAATACATAAACCCTGTTTTGTCCTCTTTTGTGCAATTGCTTTTACTAAATCCAGCTTTGACATTAAGCCACTGGCCCATCCTGAGAGGCATTATCTTAAAATACTATTTGCATAACAGGATGTTAAATGGGACTTCTCCTATGATGAAACTGCTGCTGAGAACAACAAGTGACATTGTACCCCACCTCCTAAAGAGAGGCACCAGGTCGTCACGAGGGTACCCAAACTGCTCTGCCATCTGTGGTCTACAACCGTCCATCAGCCGGGCAGAGGAACTGGCTCTGAGCAGTCGGGTAGGGGCTATTTCTCTGGATAGAGCTGTCAGAGTGCTACATGTGGAAGGACGAGGATCACCCCCAGGGCAGAGGGCTTCAAGTGAACTCCATGGAGACGTGGCCCTATGTCCTGAGTTTATGGATCACATAGCCCGGTGTGTGACTCTTGCCTGGGAAAGTCTAAAGATGACAGGCTGACTAGAGCTGCCTGAAAGTTCCAGTGGGTCTGTCTTGCATGTGCAGAGTCTGGGAGGGTAGAGCACTGAGCACTGCCTGTGAGTCAGGAAGGGATACCGTGAGGTGCAGTTGCACCTGAGCTGTCTAGAAAGGCCTGCCTGCCAAAGGAGGGGATCTTCACAGAAAGAGTCTAGGAGGGCAGGACCTCCAGAGCTGGATCCTGGGGACTAAGGGGGCCCTGCCCCTTGCCGGCTAACTGTGCAGTGGGAGGTGCCTATAGGGCAGCCGGTGGGGGAACTGAGGAGGAGTAACTAGGAAGAAACTCTCAGAGCACACCGTATCCCTCTCTGTGGGAGCACCTAGGCCAGACTACAACTGTTCCAGACAAATGAGACCTTTGCTCCCTTCACCCCAGCTCCCTCCTTCTTTCTTCTCCCACCCACTTTTTCTATAGGGACCCTGAGTTGGAGGAAGAAAAGATAAACCCTGTCCTCCCATTCTACGGCAGGTTTCTGAGACTGAGCTGTAAAATATGAGGAAAGGGTGAAGCTTTAAATCAAATGAGAGGTTGAAATTTTGATTTCTATCAGACTGGATTAAAAAATCACTATGTCATATTTAAGACATTTAAAGGACATAGAGAAGTATAATATGACAAAGGCCCATACACCAACCTCTCAGTTTAAAAAATAAAACATTAACAATGTGGTTGAGGCCCCGTTGGTTTCCTCCATGAGCACACACTCCTCCCTCCCGCACTGAAGGGGACCACAACTGTACTTCAGTGTTCTCGTACCCTTACAATGCTTTATGCTTCCCCAACATATGTATATATCACTAAGCAGCTTGCAGAATGGTCTGTGCTTTTAAACTTTATAGAAATGGTATCACACTGTAGGTACTCAGGCAACCTGCTTTTCCTGCACAGCTGTATGTTTCTGAGATTTATTCATGCCCATAAGCATAGGAGAATGAGACAAGCTATTGACCACGTCAGTGACTGCGAAAGCTATAGGACCTCCCAAGGTATAACCCAGAGTTGGGGGAGGAAGAGCCTATCAGGTAGGTCTGAAAGATAGTGAGGTCAGAAAAATAAAACTGTTTCCTGATTTCACCCTACTGAGTCCAGCTACAACTGATTTCTTACAACGTGGGGAGAATCCTTTTGGGGGCATGAAATGGAAGTTTAAATAAACAAAGTGAACACATGATTCTCATTATTGGATCATCCTTCTTTCCATAGGTAATAGGGTCATCACGGTACATTTGGGGGCAAAAGACAAATTTCAGCAAGATCAGATCACATGATTTTTTTTTGGTTAGATTGAGAATTAGCACTATTTTAAAACTTTTATTTCTTTTTATGTTTATAAAGGTACTAGATGTTCACTGTAGAAAATTTGGAAAATACCAAAAATAAAGAAAAATTCGCCAACGGTGCTGCCATCCACAGACAACATTAGGTATATTTCCTTCCAGTATTTATTCTATTTGTAGATGCTGGTCTAAATATTTTATAAATGTTGTATAAATATTGCTGAGGTTGTTAAGTAAAGACAGCCCTGTTTCCAGATATTTTATGCATTATACACTGCTTTTTTTCCCAATGATATTAAACATATTTCATACACATCATTTTTGGTTGCTAAATAATATTCCATTTCTCCACCAATGTTCATTTGGTTTGTTTTAGATTGACACCATGATTGAGCAAATATTGTTCTACGTAAATCTTTTTACTTCTAATTGTTTCCTCCAGTGATCTACAGCTCCTGGTGTAGTATAGACCTCACCCACAATCAGCCAGTCCTTTGTCTTATGTGACCAGTATAATATGGTAGAAGTGAGAGTGTGTGATGTCTGAGGCTAGGTCCTAAAAGGCACTGCAGCTTTTGCCTTGCTTTCTTGTTGTTCACTTTGGAACAAGCCAGCTGCCATGCTGTGAGGACAGTGACGTCCAGAACAGAGGAAGCGAGGTCCCCAGCCAAGAGCCAACACCAACTTGCCAAACACAGAGGATGAGCATCATTAAAATAGAATTATTTTATAACACGATCATTCTTTTTCTTAAAAGAAAAAACACAGGTTCTTTTTAGAAAATTTATCACAAAGAGAATCCAATCATCCAAATCATCTCCTGTTCTCCCAGTATTCTTTCTATTTTTTCCTTCTTTTGAGCCACGCCTGATACATTTGTATGACCATTTTAAATGCCAGTGACATGAGCGTTTGAGTTTATTCTTAGTTAAGAAAGTTCAAAAGGACAAAAAAAATTTCCAACTCTGAGAATTTTCCTTTCCTCCCCCAACCCGGAATCCCTTTGCAGAGATCTGGAGAATCAAAGAAAAATCTCAATAATGTTAGGACGCGAGATCTATTTATAGTGAGAACCCTCATGGGGAAGGTGAGTCTCAGACACTAACAGCAGCAGGCTCACTTTCTGGAGCCTCACTATGCCAAACACACGTGCTAAACACTTTGTACTCTCGCACTTAATTCTGTGCGAGGAGGTAGGTGCTTTTTATTATCACCATCCCCATTTTACAGATAAAGAAACTAGGGCTCCCTGAGGTCGAGAAACTGGCTCAGATCACACAGCTATTGGGGGGGGGGTGTCAGAATTTGATTCCCTGTATTTTGACCCGACCACTTATACCCTTCTGCCCCATACCACACTGCCTCCCACAAGAGTGAGGGGCAGTTACGTTACGCCAGGTAACTGAGGCTGACAGTGAAGAAGGCAGGAGACTTTATTGATGAAATAGTGATCTTATTATTAGCTTAGGGGAGAAGGCATACAGCAGGATATGAGAGGTTAAGGGCAAGGGCTCCCCATAAGGCTACTTGCATTCACATCCCAGCCATGCCAGGTGGCCTTGGCCAAATGACTTAACGTCTCCTAACTTTAGTTTCTTTTTTGTATAATGTGGGAATAATAATAGTATCAACCAAGAAATTGTTTTGAGGATTAAAAGATTTAGTGCATAGGAAATGCAGTGTCCAATGCTTGATACGTAGTAAGTGTTCAATAAAAATAACAGCTAACATTATTGAATGCTCGTCATCAGTGTTGGCCATTCCCAGTTTGTGGCTGCGAGCAGCCAAATGAGTGCTGAGGCAGCTCATCAGGCAGAGCTGGGAAGAGACCAATAACAGTGGGGTTTACAGGGCGCAGAGGGCAAGTGGGGGTCAGTGATGGGCTTGACGGAGTTGTGCAACCAGGTAATTTTACCCAGCATGGCCAACAGCATGGGATCAGAGCAGACATAGCTAATTAGGATCATGACTGGCCACAGGGGCTGAATTCTGCTGCTGTGTCTTTGAGGCACAAGGTTTGTGTGTATTAGCAAAGAATAATGGATTTCCCCCAAACAATCACTACCGATTGCCTGGTTTGGGAAAATGTGGTTTCCAGGGCAATTAATTCAGTGCCATTCAGCTGGTATCCAGATAACTGTGTTCCCCACTTGCATACCTGAGGCCAGCCAAGAACTCCATGACAGCATTGTAGTTGCCCATGTTCCAGCAGCATTTGGCCACGTGCACCAAATAGGAGAAGACTTCTCGCTTCTCCTCCATGGAGCCCGCCGTGAGGATCAACCACGTCACCCAGGAGCTCACCTAGAAAATGCAGAGAGGGGCATCCACTGAACCCAGGTCCTGCAAACTCGATGAATATTTTTTTCACAGGAAAAGTTCTTTTCTTTTTTAAAAATCAGTTTACTATTAGGAAAAGAGGGCTCCACCTGAGGGGTCTGGGGTGAAGCTCTAAGCTTCATCACTGTTTTGCTATGGGATTCTGGGCAAGTCACTTAACCTCTCCATATCGTTAAAATAAGGAGGCAGAAATGTAGTTCATAAACTTCCTCTTGATCTATAAAATTTCATGAAACTACAAGAAAATAAAGCCTAAGGATAATATTGATTTAAATACATTTAAATACAGTTGACTGATGGGCAGTAAGATTAAATGCAATCAACGCAGTCAGTCCATCAATTAAAGGGTATTTATCTGGTAGTAAAATGCAGAATATCAAATGAAAAAATGCAAAAATATATATACATATATATTTAACTATCTTTTACAAATGCATTATCTATTATGCCCCTCAACTGACTAAGTAATATTGGAAGAACAAATACTTATACAGCACTTACTGTGTGCCAGGAATTACTCTAAGTACTTTGCATATGTTAACTCACTTCTCATAACAATCCTAAGAGTCAAGGATTATTATTACCCTCATTTTACAGATGGAGAAAGTGAAGGACAGAGAGCCTAAGAGATTTCTACCCAGAGCAGGAAAGCCTGAATTTGAATTTAGGTGTGTGCCCCAGAGGAGGCACTGTTAACCACTCCCTAAATGCCTAATGTGTATGCATGAGCTCTAGGATGAAGGTTATTCTAATGTGATTAGTTTTTTCTACTATACAGCCTAGAGTATAATATTTAATAATAACCTGCTACTAAGCCCCCCCTTGATGATATGCAGCCTCAAAATGCTCTGCTTAATCTCTAAGGTTATTTTGCTCCTAGCGACACTTGGTGCTTGGACACTGCTGGTCATTTAAGTCCCTTGCTCCATCCTGGCTAATGTCTGGGCTGATAAACCCAGTTGTTAACAAACCAAAGCCTTGGTCTTGACCCCACATGGCCCAGGAGCTGCACTGGTTCAGCAACAGTGCTGAAACCTGGGGCCAGCTCATTTCCCAGGCCTGAGGGAGAGTGAGGCCTGAACACAGAGTTCATGGTCCATGGCAACTGCAGAAAAAACAAGTTTAAGGTCTATGGTATACCGCACCTTCTGCCCTCCCCCCATTGATGAAATGATAGGAATGAATGACATTTAGTGCTGGCAGCAACCACAGAGGGCAGTCCAGATCCATTTTTCCAGATTAAGAATCTATGGCTCAGGAGAGAAGTGATTTTCTGAGGTCCCAATTCTTGTTGATGTCAAAACAGGGACTCCCCGTGGGGTGCTCTTTTATCTGATGAGGGGTGTCAGTTTCTTTTAAACTTGGCACGAATTAGGATTTTCTAAGCACTCGGTTAAGAGCAGCACCTCTGAACACAGAGTTGGAATAAAAGAAGAAGATGCCAAGAAGAGTCCTGAAATATGACGAAAGCGATGAAAAAAGCAGAACAGAAGAAACAGGTGCTGAATACCCCTTTACTTTCCTTACACAGAAACAACAGGGAGACAGTGGCAACAGGGACCTTCAGGGATAAGACAGGGTCACACTGTGGTATCACCTGGCAGTGCTGATGCAGGACGTGACCACCTGCCAACCTGAGCCCAGTCCCAGCCCAGGGGGCTCCCAGCATGCACCTCTGCTCTCTACCTGCAACATCAGGCGAACAGATCTGGTATCAGACTCCTAGGACCAGCCCTGGTCCAGATCATCCTGCAAGGAATTCAGAGCCTCTTGGGAAGAAGACAACCTAAGATAACCATTTGTTCTGATCTCCCAGAGCTGCTCTGAGCACCCTGAAACCTTCTGGGATTCCCAGAGCCAACCCCTCTCCTACAGCTATGAGCAATCCCTTGCTCACTGTCTCCATGCCTTGTCCCCTCATCACCTGGTCACCCAGTTAAAAGTCACCTTTGTGAAACCTGGCTCTCTAGAGCAAGAAACTGTTTTGTCAATAAAGACTGAGTGTCATTGGTGCTGCTTTTGATGAGCCCTATCCTGCTGTGGGAAGCCATAAGCAAACACTTAGAATCGTAAGATTACTGACTCTCTGAGCTAGAAATTCAAACCCATCTCCTTACAAATAAAAATGAATCCCCAAAAGTTAAAATCGTTCTCTGGACATGCAATGCATTACTTCTTGAGAACTCTGGCTATAGTCTTTCTATGGCTTTAGCTCCTTTTTTAAAAATTGAAAGTGATGGCAAATCAGCGGCTCTGGAATGTCATGGCTCTTTCAGGCTATTCTGGCACAACGCAGTGACTTACTAGTCTAGTGGCCTGAAAGGGTTAATGCATCTTCCCTTGGAGAGGCCCGCTTCAGGAGCAGGCGCAGACCACCACGTGGTTTGTGCCTCAGTCCTGATCATGCATCCAGATTTATTTCCTATCAGTCAAATCATTTTCCATATACTTTCCCACAATGCTAGGAAAAAATAGCGATACGATATTTCACATGGAAACCTAATTTAAACCAGCCGTTCCATCTCTGCGTCTGAGTCCCCAGGGCCTGGTTGTTGGGATTATGTAAGCACTGTTATCATAAACACACACACACACACACACCCCATCTGCTTACAGACATCAGGGATAATTCTTATTGTGGCCTAATATATTCATAATTTCATGGGCATTAAGTGATGAGAGTTTCATCACTAATTATGAAAAATAAACGTCACACAAAAACCTCACGAGGATTTGGCAACGACTGAAAAATGTTGCCCCAAAGCATAAATGGTGGTCATATTTACTAACTGGAAAACAGGATGTGTTGCCAATCCAGAAAGAATTTCAAGACACTGAATTCACACAGGAAAACACAAAATCACATACATAGAAGGTACTACGACTCAAGCATAGGGAGCATGTTAAATGATTATTTTTGCCTTATTGGAATGGTTAGCACAGAATAAAGACAGAATCTGGCCCCCAGCCCAGTTCCGTGAGAGTTCCTCCAGAGGCTCTCTGCTCCCCCTGAGGACCCGACGCCGGGTCCATGCCTACAACTCCTCCACAACTGCTCCTCTCCTGATGCTCCTTTTCTTCCTCTCTCGCCTTTGTCAGTACTCTCAGGTCTAGCCAAACTGAACAGCTTGCTCTCCTCACATCAAACACCTTGTTGGCATCATGCAAGCTCAGTTTGGAAGGAATGTTCTAGCTCCATTCATAATTACCTTTTCCTGGCCCGTCATGTCCTGCCCATGTCCTTTGTAAAGCCAAATCCTTACCTTGGCCACCAGGCCCCTGTCGGTTCTCCAGCCTCACCTAGGCTCCTCCAAACCTCTGCTTTTAGGGAGATGACCAGGCCTTTTCTCATTTTAGGGGTCTTCTACGGGAAGGCTTCCCCCTGCACCTGAGGTTGATTTAGCTAACCCCTATTTATGCTTTAGGCAAAACTGCCCTCAGACTTTGCCACTAGGATCCCTGCCCTGGGCCCCATGCTTTAGAAGGCCCGTGTTGGAGTGGAGGGAACATGTCTGCCCAGTGGTTGTGCACCCACTTCCAGACCACTCATCCCTGTAGATCCAGGACCCCCAAATCCTCCGTCTGAACAGCTCAAGCCCACTTCTGGGCCTGTAAGAGCCTTTATTCCTCCTGTGGGTAGATGGCACTGGGTCTGAAGGCTGGTCGAGGGGCAGTGGGGGTGTGTTGTGTGGATGCAGTTTGTACTTGAGGTCTGAGGTGTCCACAGGTACACCAGCCAGCATGGAAAGAGAAGGTGAGCAGGTCACAGGCTGGGGCCTTCTTTGTACTTCCTCCTGGCTCCCCTAAAGTCAGAGGCAGCTGCCCTTAGGAATCCAATGAAAAACATCACTTTCTTGTTGGGTTCTGTGATGCCCCTGGTCTCCCTGACCCCAGACCCCCTGCACAATCAGCACTGTGTTCCTCAAGAGTGCTCACCAGCAGCAGTGCCTATGGTAGGTGCTCCCTGAGATCTGGTGAAGGAGACTGTGTGACCTCCTCTAGGAAGTCTGTACGGATGGCTCACCTAGCAACCCTCATCCAACTTCTTCCTGTTTCTCCCTGATTTAATGTGGGACCTTGAGACTGAGCTTACGTCTGCACTGGGATTCTCACTGCTGCAAGGACTTGCATCTGCTTTATTTTTATTGTATTTGTGGCCTGACTCTTTCACATGGGTCTGTTCTGCCTCCGCCACTAGACCTTACGTCCTCAAGGACAGAGACCATCTTTCCCACATCTTCAGTGTGGGGGTGCTCGGTGCCTCTGACCAACAGGCAGGCCACCCAGAGTCCCAGGAGGCCACTGGCAGAGAGGATTCTCAGCCTCCAATCGGTCAGGGATTATATTTGGGAAAAGGCCTGAACACTTCCTACTGCTGTTCCCAGGTCCAGAAAAAAGACACAAATGTCTTCATGCCAAAAAGTTTTTTTTTTTTAATATGCTGAGCGGTTTTCATAGAAAGATGATCCTTTATAGTGGGTATCTGGTCACCCTAACCGCAAGGGCTGGATTTGAATGGTAGGATCCACGGAAGACAATGAAAATCTGGACAAAGCTGCTCTGAAGTAGTTTATGTGCAGTGCCCAGTGACACCTGCCCTCCACAGAAGTTTCCTAAAACAACCCTTGAACTGTGGGCGTGCGGGCATGTACACACATTGTCACACACATGCCCCTGCCTAGGCAGTACTCTTCAAAATGTGCAACACTGGCCTCAGTGCCTCTACTGGTAGTGGTAGGGTGTTTGTTCAAATGTAGATTCCGAGGTCTTACCCAGACTCTCTGAGAGAGGGGCCCTAAATTCTTAGGCACACTTAGGTTGAGAACCGTCCCAGAGGATCAGCGTCCCTCTCTGCACCCCGGTGCAGTCTTCAGTCGGAGCTGAAGCATCCTTCCTGGAGTACCAGTCCAATACTATGGATCTCTGTCTCTGCAACCTACCTGAGCTGGGGCTGTCCCTGTGACCCACGCCGAAGCAGGCAGGAGCAGCCGGAGGGAGCAGACAGCACCGTGGTGAACACGGCCCCAGGCCAAGTCGACCATGTTCACCGCCCTTCCACCGCTTCCTTGTGCTTGGTCCCGAGGCAAGTTGCCTACCTATCAGTCTCAACTTCCTCTTTAGTAAAATGGGAACGATAGCATTTACCTCGTAAAAGGATGATGAGGATGAGACTGGAGACTGTATGCAAAGATGGGAGCATGATGCTCGGTGTGTAGTTCCAGCCTCGGTAACTGTTTTACTGCTGCGACTGCTCCTGCCGCGGGAGTGCTGTTACCTGAGTTGAGGAGAAGCTGAAGAAAGGAAGCTCTAGGTTCTTCTTCTAACCACAAGGAAGGAAGCAGCCCAAGGCTGGACCAGAAAGAATCTGTGATTGGCCTGAGAAGGGTGTGTGCCCTGAGTGCAAGTCTTTCCTAGAATAGAAGGGTAACACATATTTCCTCCACTCTGAAGGCTTCCCTGACTCCTCATGAGGAATGAAATATCCCTTTTTTCCTATTTAAACTGCCCAGTCCCATATGTAGACATATATGTGTACATACTTCATATGTGTATATGCAGGTGTATTTCTAGTACTTTGTCTGAGACCAATCTCCCCCAGCTGTGAGCTCCTTAAAACAGAGGCTGTGGCTTATTCACGCCGGGGGCTCAGTGTTGAGGATGCAGAGGCCAGCAAGTTACATATGCCCAAGTATCCTTCTGGACATGAAGTGGCTGCAGGAGAGTCTCTTGAACTCCATGTCCTGCTTGGCATGTTTCCACCGGTGACTCTTGGTTTAGGAGGGACACACAGGAGAAGAGAGGCCCCTAAAGGTGGCTTCTGGAGAAGCCCTAAATACATCTTGGATTATACCCCCACGCCTTCCCCTCACATTGCATCACAATTGTCTACAGAATTAATCTAAACCTTCTTTTTTTGAACTTCAAGCCTTCCAGCATCTGATGTAAATTTACATCTTCAGCAGTAATTCCCACTGTTGTCCACCACACATCTGTCTGACATTTCAATCCTACTACGTTTTGTATCATTTCCTATTCTCTGCCTAGTCCTATCTCTACACTATTGTCCAGTTTCCTTGGGGTGTGAATACATAGGGCATTTTGTTTGTTTGCTTTTGGCTGCCCACCATTGAACTCTGCTTTCTCCATCTCGAGCTATACAAAGTTCTTGGGGCTGCTTTAGGCCTGGTCTCAAGGAATTGTTCAAAGACGAGTATATGACCAAGCCAGGCCAACCACAGCCTTCCTTGACTGAATCACTTCCTGAAACTGTCAGGAAAAGAGACACTATTGTTTTGTTGGAATCCTAAACAGTAAAGATACAAGTCAGTTGTCTTTGCCACAATATCAGGAAAGCCTACCTGAGAATGAAGATAACACAAAAGAAAGATGAAGATAGGGGGTGCCCAGGTGGCTCAGTCGCTTAAGTGTCTGACTATTGATTTTAGCTTGTGTCATGATCTTAGGGTCCTGAGACTGAGCCCCATGACAGGCTCTGCGCTCAGCATGGAGTCTGCTTGTCCCTCTCCCTCACCCTCTTCCCCTTCCCCCACTCATGTGTGTGTGTGTGTGCGCACACTCTCAAATAAACAAACAAACAAATAAATAAATAAACAAGATCTTTTTAAAAAAAAGATGAAGATGGATTCCTGAGGACCTTAGTTAGATTCCTAGATCCATCCATACTTGAAGCCCTATGAAGAGTCCCTATACTAACCCCAAAATGCCCTTATTTTGTTTAAGCAGGTTTGAGTTGCTGCTAACTTGCAACTGGGGGGAGGGGAGCCTTGACAAATAAATCTGATGACCCTCCTTCTTTTAACAAATACTTATGGAGTATACTGAGTATCTACTATGTCCCATGTACCATGCTGGACACCAATAAACATGACAGACATGGCACCTCTTGGCGAGGCTGGGGCCTCATGGGGGAAAATACATAAGCAAGTAATTAAAGAGTAGTGTAGTGGATTCTATGATTGGGAGGTACAAGGCCAACTTTACCCATTTCTATGCTACCATCTTTGGAAGTCCAGTCTTTTTACCATTTCTTGGTCTCCACTGCTCTCCCAAAGTACTTTATTCATGTCTCTGTAACAGTGCTAATTCTTCCTACAAACAGTTCCCCTTGGCCTGTGCATTTGCCAAGAACTATGCTAGGCATGAGGACAGGAGGGGTTGGAGCAAGTATAAGAAAAGTAAGATAGCAATATACACACATATATATATATACACATATCCACCTTCTCTAAATTGTCAACTCTCTGAGGATAGAAACCATAGTGTTCTGGCCATCCTTCTATCGTTTGCAGAATGTCTTCCCCATGGTTTGCAAAAGATGCTTGTTCTCAGATTCTTCAACTAAAAATTCCCTAAATACTCAGAATTCTAAGTTTCTTAGAATTGTTTACTTTTTTTAAAAAAAATGCTTTTTCTTTATTTTGGTTCCATTTAACTGATGGTTCATGCCAATACGTTACATGTCAATATTCTCAGTGTGAATTCTAGAAGTTTTGACAAGTGCTCAATTCCACATGACATACTTAATTTAAACTACCTTTTTGTACAAAGAATAAATTTACTGAAAGTTTTAAAAATGTTTTGTTGTTCCACTCTCTGTGATAACGCATTCCATTTTTTTAAATTGAGGTATAACTGACATATAACATATTAGTTTCAGGCAAACAACATGATTCAATACTTGTATATATAGCAGAATGATGGCTACAGTAAGTCTGGTTAACTCCCATCACCATACATAGTTAGAAAATTTTTTTTTCTTATGACGAGGACTTTTACCATCTACTCTCTTAGCAACTACAAAAATGCAATGCAGTATTATTAGCTATAATCACCATGCTGTACATCACATCCCTATGACTTAACTATTTTGTAATTGGAGGTCTGTACCTTTGGACCCTCTTTAGCCATTTTCCCCACCCTGTAACCAGCACCTCTGGCAACCACCAATCTGTTCTCTGTATCTATGAGCTTGGTTTGTTGCTGTTGCTGTTGTTTTATTTCTACATGTAAGTGAGATCACAGGTATTTGTCTTTCCCTGTCTGACTTACTTTACTGAGCTCCATTCCCTCAGTTCCATCTCTATTGTTGCAAATGGCAAGATTTCATTCTTTTTTATGGCTACTTATGGTTTTAAAAGCAACGAGAGGAAACATTTTGACTTCAATATGCAGATAACATTTCTAGTTAAATGGACTGCAGAGAACCGCCAAGAGTCAGGCAGGCTGGGTTATCCTCCACTCTCTCACCCTACTCAATGGATGGGTCATTCATTCTGAAACCAGTTATTAAATGGTACTCAAGAGTGAGCCTCATTTCATCCATATTTTCTCCTTTTGTAGAAGTATTTATTGATAGTCCTAGAACGGGGTCTTTGTTATTTCATTCCGTTTTAATAATGGGATTAAAACCCATGGCTAGGAGTGTACATAAAAGGTCTTGATATAAGTGAGCGGCTAGCTCCGAACTATTCTGATCCAATCACAGGGCCACTTATGAACTGATTCTTCTCTTTGCATGATTTTAATAATACTTACAATCACTACTGCTTCCATGGAGTGGGCATGTACTTGTTGAGAGGGACGCTGCTTATTCCTTTTAATGCTCTCAGCCTTACATGCTGGTACTAATACTGTTCCCATTTTACAGATGAGGAAGCTGAGGTTCAGAGTGGCAGGGCTAGCTTGTTCCAAAGTTACACAACCTGTAATCTAGGAAGGAGCCAAATCAAAATTGCTTTTAAACTACCATGCTTTATGACTCTCCATTTTCTCTTATGAGCATTAGACCAAAGAGTGAATTCATTATAGATTTTTAAACTGTATTAAAGTTCCAATAGCTACCCTGATCTAGTGAGCAAAGAAATTCCTTAGCAAAATTATCGTGAGCTCAGCTCAAAGAAGGAACATCCCCTTTAGAAACAACACTGGCGTTCTGAAGGCCATAGAGAAGGTGTTGTAAGCATGTGCTGATTGTCTACCCATGTTCCTGTTCTGTCACCTGTCTAAAATTCCAAGTTTTCTATGACACGCAGAATAGGATGGAGTCTCATGAGTTAAAGAGTCTGGAAGGGATAAGGCCTAGGAAATTCCATCCTGCAGCTCACTCACGGAAACAACTAGGTGTCCCAGACAGAGAGTCAGGAGATGAAACCTGTTCCCCAAATTGCGGCCACCACTGGAGTCTTCCACGTGCGTTCCCTGGTCCCAGCAGCCTCCTCATGCCAACTAAGTGGCAGGGCCTTCAGAAAATATATCCTCATTAAGCAAATCTTTAAGAAGGGCTCTCCTACCCCTAAGGAGCTCACACGCCACTGGGCACTGCTCTGGCCACTGGGGCATGCCGTGAGTAAGGCAGCCACCATCCCTGCTCTCCCAGGAGACGGTGGCATCTGCACCACCCAGCGTGAGCCATTCCTTCCCATCCCAGTTGTGATGTGGCTCCCATGAGGGCTCGCCTTCATCTCTCCTCCCTGGGGATCTCGGCTGAGCCGCTGAGAGGCACTGAGAGGCCTGACTGTGTCATAGGCTGTCCTCTTCTTTAGCCCTTTTCTGACATCAGTGAAGGAATAATGCTATTAAATGCGCTTATACCGTCTACTTAAATGGACTGTTTTAAGTGCTTAATGTGCATTAATTTAATCCTACAACAACTCAACGAGGTACATGTCATTATCACCCCATTTTATAGATGAAATGGAAGCACAGAGAGGTACAGTCACTTGCACAGGGTCACACAGCTAGTAAGTTGTGAAGGAGGGATCCCAACCCAGGCAGGCCAGCCCCAGAGCCTATGTTCATAATATTGTCCTCTGGTGGCACAGGTCAGTTCTTGAATGCTGGTATTTCTTGGGGCTCTGTCCTTGGCTCTTCTTGGATCTCTTCTTATGCTATATCCTCTCCCTCGATGATTTCCTCCACTGACCTGGTTTTACCCACCCCCCAGATGCTATCTCTGAATAATTCTCTTGTCCTGTATACCCAAGAATTAGCTGGGCATTTCTAGCTGGAGGGCCCAAAGGCTCTGTAAGCCCACCCTGACCCCAATCCTTAACTCCTCCGTCACCTTCCATCCCCACATCCTATTGACTGCCAAGTAGCCCAGATGTCACCTCCTCCAGGAAGCCTTTCTTGAACCCTCACAGGGTTAATCCATTCTCTGCCCTAACCTAACTTTATCCCTGCACTGTGACCACTTTGCCCCTGGCTCCTGCCCCTGGAGTTTGAGCTTCTTGAAAGCAGGTATTGATTGTTTTATTCATCTATTTCCTGGCACAGGGTCCAGCTTGAGAGGCAGGTGCTAAATAACCGCTCGTTCTGAGTTGTGCACAAGGCACAGCTGTCAAAGCAGCCGACTCCCAGCTGGTGCTGCCATTCTCAGAAGAGTGTCCAAGCATCTCAATGCCAGGGTATCTGGGGGCTGCAGTAGGGGAAGGGAAGCTGACCGCCCCACCCTGTCAACTTGCTCTTCCTGCAAGAAGCTCAAGAGGCCAGGGCTGGGGAAGGATACCTAGGGAACCATGACACAGAAGGCCTATGGGTAATTTGGCCCATGACTGGAAGATTCCATTTTCCTTGAGATAATTGGGCATCATGAGGGTAGTGGTGGCCTTCTCATCTGCTCCGGAATTGGCTGGGCCCATTCTCAAGTGCCCCAAGTGATGGACAGGAAGTGGCCCCCCCCTGGTTACTTAAGTCCCCTGGATCGGGAAGTCACTGTCCATGGGCCCTCCTGCTTGGGAAAAGGAGGAGAGTGAAAGCTGTCTTTCAAGGCCACTGAACCAATCCAGAGGTTCTGAGACACACTGTGGGTCACTCTGGGCCCCAGGCAGGTGGACACCTGTCACAGGAAACTACAAGTGAGCCCAGCAAGTCACTCTTTCACTTGTAGGGCCAACAGCAAATGTGTGCCGACTGCAGTGAGGATGGTGAGCAGGGAACAGCAGACTAATAATGAAACCAACACTAATGATCAAGCAGGAAGGAGAGGATGGAAGGGAATAAAATGGTTTGCATGTTTTGGCATATGTTCCCCTGAAGATAAATCTGTGTGCAGAAAGAAAGGTTGTTGGCATCCCACCAAGATCAATTACATCCTGGCCAAGCTGGACACTGGTGCATATAATAGATCATTAAGGAGGTAATTCAATCTGCAGTCTGTGCAGTACGCGTGTGGAGGGGTGAGCTTCTGTGAATGAAACTTGTTAGGGAATAAATTTGACGAAAACCAGAATTCTGTCTCTTTGACTTCCCTGTTCTGAAGGAGGGCGGGGGAGAGACGGGAGAAGACAGAATGGGGAGCCAGAGAAATGCAGGATCATTTCTTGGCACTGCTTTTTACTAGTTCTATGACCTTGAGCATGTTTCCTACCTTCCTTGAGACTCAACTGCTCATCCATAAAATGGGAATGATAAATGTCCTATATCCTAAGGGGTGTGGTGACTAATAAAAGAGATAATCTATGTCAAGGGCCCTAGTGCTTGGAGCAGAGTACATACTCAATAAATGTCAACTACTATTGATAATTAAAAAATAATAATAAGCAACTTCTTTTTCAAGATATGGTCTTTGTGGAAAAAATGTTGGAATGTGGAAACAATGTCGAATGTGGAAACAATGTCGAATGTGGAAACAATACAGTGCCGGCTTCCCTTCTCTGTTTAGCAGAGAGGAACTTCCTAAGGATTAAACCCTCAGAAAGAACAAGCCTTCAGTTCTTTTAAAGAGGCCAGAAAGGAGAGGCAGAGGAAAGGTGGAAATGAGGCAAGAGGAAAAAATTCAGAAAAAACATATCAATAGAGAATCTAAAGAACGTGGGGGCGGGGATGGGAAACAGGTGATGGGGCGGGGGCAGGGGCTGTGTGTGGAAGTGAGGATGCAGGGGTATGGCTTGGTTCCAGGGGAAGTGCTGGAAAAAATAACAGTGACTCACAAATAGGTCGTAGAAGGACCTTATCAGGGGGCCCTGAGAAGCTCGGGCCCCCTGTCCGGGAAACACTGGGTACACATGATACTTCATTCAGACCGGGATTAAACAACAGCGTGAGACATCGGCCATTTCAATATCTTTCTTACTTGGTGAAAAGGAGGTCATCATTTCTGGGGAAAGAACAGATTCTAATTCCGAATAAAACCCAACAGAGCGGTATGCATAAGGCCAATATTCTAGGATGTTCATCACAGGATAAAATTACTCAGTGTGCCTCACCAACCACCTAATCTATAAAAATAAACAACGAATGTCCTGTTTTGATATCGTGTAACTGGCTGAAAGGTAACTGCTTGGTAGAGCGAAGCAAAGAACTTGAGACTGACAGCTAAGAGTAGGGAAATTCAACTCGGGAAGGCAGACAACTGCCCTGTGGCCTGGCTCCTGGGCTCCCAAGCTGCACTTGACACTTCATTTGTCTTGTCTGTTGACTGGCATGTTTATTCCTGTGTCTGTCCCTCTCCGGCTTTAGATATTGAAATCCTGGCTGCTGGACAGCTGATTTGCCAATTTTCAATTATTCCCATGTGTTCTGCATACAGTAGGTGCTTAATAAATATTCTCGCAGCTGTAGTTATCCCCTTCTGTTCTGAAGACCCAAATAGAGATAGGTCGGTAATGTTTGGGGGCAATGTTTCCTAAACTCTGTTCCGGGGACATGTTCTACCAGATGTTAAAGTATTTTGTGGAGAAAGTATCTGTGGCTATATAAGTTTGGAATATGCTAAGATAAGTTAAGATTTCTTCACTGGCAGGATTTCTTGGAGATTTAAATATGCTTATGCACATGGTGAATCTCCAAGAAGGAGCTAATATTTGGAATTTCCCAAATTCTTTTGACCATGCAATCCTCCCCCCCAAAGGAACACTTACATTTAGAAAGACCCTCGAATAGTGGCACTGGGTCTCTCCAAACTCCTTTATCCTGAAGTGAACATAGCCAGAGGCTCATCTCCCCTGGCAATCCTGGAGACCTCTCCTTGCCTCTGTCCAACTTGAGAACACATCCTTTCATCTCTAGAAACTGCATGGTGTAAGTGGACTTCGAAGGGTAGAAACAGATATGGCAGCACAGGATTTTCTAACTGGTGTCATAAATTCAGAATCAATACATCATTGGAGGAACTCTAAAGCCAAGTTGACACAGGAAGATTTTTCTTATAATCCAAAATGAGATTAAGGCACATTGGCAACTCTGATTTCATAGCTGAGGCTGTGATGAACAAAGAGCTGAGCAGACATGTGGTTTTCACATGTGGTTCTACTACATAACGTGGCAGCTAATAAATCAAAAGACGTTAGAGGTAATTTAGCCCATTTCCCTTATTTTTTAGATGAAGAACCCCAAGAAGCAGAAGGGTTAGGTGACTTGTCCAAGGTCACCCCACTAGTCAGTGCCAGTGCCAAGGCTAGACCCCAGGTCTCCTGACTTCAGGACATCCTAGAGTCAGGACCTGCTAGGATTCCTTATCTCCATGAAGAGGATTTAATGCACTGCCATGCCTCTCTGCCACCTTCTGTCTTACCCTCCCCCCATCCGTGGGGCCTCAGAGGCAGCCTCACTTGAGTGAAAAAGTTGACCGTGAGGAAAAGGCAAGATGGCAGCTGCAGGAATTGCTAAAGATACTGACTCGGGGGGCCTGAGAGATGGTGCCTGCAGGTCCTCATCGGGCAAAACTCAGGGAACAAAAGGGAGAAGAGTCAGGGCAATGAAATAAGAGTGGCTAGCACAGGGCCTGCCATATCACAGCCCTTGATAGCAGCCACCTGCCTGCAGAATTTCAAACACGCTGCAGCCTAAACTCTTCCCTTCCAGCCACACCCCGGCTGTGCCCTGCAGACCAGCTCCAGAAGGGGAAGGGCCTAGGGGAGGGGATATTTGGGGCAGAAGGAAAACAGGAGCAAGAACACATAAAAGTTGATGTGGCTGCTATTGGTCTTTACTGCGGATGGCAAGAGAGGTCAAAGGAAGAGCCAAGAAGCCTCCTCTGTGTCCTGAAGGAGAGGGGGTCAGCAGGAAGAGCCTTTCCAGAAAAAATCTGCCAGGATCTGTTTCGGGAAGGAGGAAGGCGTGGTGGCGGCAGGGGATGATGGGTTGGGGACCCTGACTCACAGCTCAAGGGCACAAACCCCAGGACAGGAGCTGCAGAAACTCAGAACACTGGACGTGGGGAAGTTGACGCGAGCTTCAGACCAGCAGAAGAGGGGATTTATTTTGGA
The DNA here is from genome assembly GCF_017311325.1 of Ursus maritimus. NCBI lineage: Eukaryota > Metazoa > Chordata > Mammalia > Carnivora > Ursidae > Ursus > Ursus maritimus. Next base: position 32,493,252 of record NW_024426885.1, read on the forward strand.
GATGGGGGCCATGAGGCTGGCAGGACTTGGGATTTCGCCGAGTGGGCTGAAGTTAGAGCCTGCTCCTTGTCATCAGGAGAGTCAGTGAATGAAGCTTGGTAGTGTTGACAGCTTTTGAGGGTGTGTTGACAGTATCTATAAAAGTGAATGACCTGTTTGGGGTCTGGTAATTTAAGGGTTATGTGGGGCTGTGGCAAGAGGGGCTGGGGCCCAACACCAGCCTTGCTTTTCCTGTAGAGAGGGGCTGAGCCTTCACTCCAGAGGGGTGGAGATGTGTTCAGTTTCTGGCTCAAGAAATCTCTTTAGAGAAATATTTACTTGGAAAGTGCCTAGGGTGTTGATGACAGAGACTGAAAAGTAAAAAAACAAAACAAAACCATACTGTTCAAGTATTAGAAAGTGACACATTTCATACCAAAAAACCAAAGCAAACCAAAGCAAAACAAGATCATGTTTTGGGGATGCTGACTGGACAAATATTCTTTACTAGATGCCGTGGGGTCAGCTTGAGCCTGTGTTTAAGGCAGAGGTGCTGTTTTCAAGTCTCGGCTCTAACATTTATTAGCCGTGTGGTACTGGGCCAATTACTTATCTCTCTTCTTCTGTGCCTTCAGTTTAAAATAGGCCTACGAGCAACACCTACCTTACAGAATTGCAGGATTAAAGCAGATAAAGGAGATAAGGGCTTTGTACATTTATAAGCCCAGTGGAAAGGTTAGCCAATTTTACTAATACTAATGGGCGTGTATCCAATGATTTGGATTTGTGAGGTACCTACATTTAATGTGGTATTTCTTTGAAATTAGAAATTACAACCTTTTTTAACGTCTTATGCTTCCCTTGCTGTTCCACTCTACACCCCTCCCTGGCCTCTCTGCTCCATGATAGGACGGGAGAGCAGCATGTCTTAGACTCCTGCACAGAATATGCCTACAATACACCTAGCCTCACTCTTTAAATTCTATGTTTTTATACCTTTCCTGAAATTCTGCAGGCAGAGAAGAAATTAATCAAAGAAGATGCTTTTTTTTTTTTTTAAAGATTTTATTTATTTATTTATTCGACAGAGATAGAGACACACAGCGAGAGAGGGAACACAGGCAGGGGGAGTGGGAGAGGAAGAAGCAGACTTCCAGCGGAGGAACTGATGTGGGGCTCGATCCCAGAACTCTGGGATCACGCCCTGAGCCGAAGGCAGACGCTTAACGACTGAGCCACCCAGGCGCCCCAAAGAAGATGCTTTTTATGTCCACAGATAAATTGAGAGATGCTAATAAGAGAGTAAAAGCATATTTTGCTATGAATTGATGAGAATTCAGTGTATAATATAAAACCAAGAATATCTGAAAATGAGATATTTTCACCTAAGTGTGACTAAAAGATTTCTTTCTATTTTCTCCTAATTTTCTAAGTGCTGGAAAACACGGTCAAAAACTTAAATGGTTTACTCAAGTATTTTTCTGAAACAAAAAAAATTGGTATGCATAAACTTTTTAAAACTCAAAATGCATAGACTTCTATCAAATATGTCCAACACCTATAGCGTATACACTCCTAAGATTTTCCTAAAAATGCCAGACATGTTTTAGTATTTTAATGACAAAACCCAGATGTCTTGTTTTACATGCCCTAGAAGAAAAGAAACACACAACCTTACAAAGAACACTCACCATTTTAAATCTGATTAAACTCTATGCCAAAGAAGGACTGGAAAGAGTATGATGTTTGTACAAACAATCTTTTAAAAAGTATTTTTCAAATCCACTTAAATGTTCTGGAAAACTCCTGAAATGTGAACCAGCAATATTTATTTACATTCCACCCTTCCATTGGAATATTAGTTAGGGGTCATGTCTCGGTCCTTGGAGGCATCCTGGTGATTATTAGCTTGATTCTCTTAAATCTGTGTTTTGAGGCCCACGGGGAATGAACCCTGTTTTGGTCACTTATACCTATGACACCATCATTCGGAACCCAGTGGTTCCTCATGTGGCTCCGTATCAGAACCACCCTCGAGAGTGCCTTAAAAATATCCAATTGCAGACTTCACCACTGAGCATCAGTGTATGCGGTAGGGAGGTAGGAACCCGTCTTTTTAAAAAGTTTTCCTAAGTGATTCTGATAAAGCCTAGGAACTGCTCATCAAGGGCCGTGGCCATTCTCAAACTTAAATGTGTACAGGAAGTACTGGGGATTTTGTTAACGGGTAGGTTCTGATTCAGTAGGTGTGGGGTGTGGCTGCACGGGGGCGGGGATAGTAGTCTGCATTTCTAACAAGCTCCAGATGATGCTGATGCTGCTGGTCTTTGGGACCACACATGCACTGTGTGTGTGTGTGTGTGTGTGTGTGTGTGTGTGTGTGAGAGAGAGAGAGAGAGAGAGAGATCTTTTAACGGTAGAAGGATAAAGAGTACCCAGTAGAATAATATAACAATAAATGAACCAACTATAGCTACATACATCACCAAGAATCTTAACTTTCAGCTGCCTGTAGCATGTCACACCGACCTGCTTACTATTCCTTGAATGTGCTAGGTATGTGCTCCTATCTCCACAGGGCATTTGCACTTACTGTTCTCTCTGCCTGGATTGCTCTTCCTGCATCTGTCCAGACAGCTCACTCCCAAACCCACTTCCGGTCTTTACTCAGATACTAGGGTCCCGGTGAGCCGTCCCTCACCACCCTACTTAAGCTTACAACAGCCACCCCTCCCCAACACTGCCCATCCCTCTTCCCTGCTTTATTTTCTCCCTAGTGCTTATCATTTCATACATTTTACTTATTTTTCTTTTTCTCCGTCTCCACTTAACTAGAATGTAACCGCTGTCGGTAAAGAATTTTGTTTTTTCACTGCAGGATCTCCGAAGCCTAGAACAATGCCTGGCACACAGTAGGCGCTCGAGCAGGATTTCTGGGGGAATGACTGAATGAACAATTGGGTGATATTCCAAGAGTGGCCTCAGGAAGTGCGAGCTGAGTGATAACAGGAAGAAGGGCTCATTCCCAGTTATGCTGGAGCAGAAGAGGCGCTCCCCGCCACCCGCCTCTGACCTAGAACTCTGGTTGACAGATGAACCCATTTAGGAATCTGGGGGATGCATTTTGGGGCTGCTCATCCTGGAAAGGGGCTTTAGGAGGCTGCCCTACTCACAACAAAGTACTTTAAAGAAGCCACAGTATATTTGTTTCCTAGTCGAGGCAGCCAGCTGGCAGCTTCGCCTCCAGACTCTCGCCGGCTAGTGCTCGCTTCCATTTCTATTTATTATTTCATCATTCAACAAATATTTGTGGAGCAATGTCTAAGTGACAGGACTGCACTAGGGCTTCATGGGCCAAACAGACCTTTTCAAACCTACTTGCGTGCAACTGTACTTTATTTTCATTCTCTCTCCCTCCCTCCTTTCCCTCTCCCCTCTCCCCAAGGTTCCTGGTTTAATCTCTATTATTCTGAGCAATGAATGTTTGCTGTAAAAAGAAAAATTCAGTAATACGGCTTTCTATACGGTAGAAAATGAAATTCCCTCCCTGCATCCCTCGCTATGGGTTACCATAGTAATAACGTTTCTCAGTCTTCCCTGCAGGTAGATGTTCCCAGATTCCCTGGGGAATAGGAAGGTGGCGCAAGTAGAATGTTCACAAACCTGAATTACTTTTATATATGAAGGGACTTGCCAAGAATCTCAATTGTCAACTGTCTGTGGCCCATCACACTTGTCAAAAGCTTGGCTGAGGCAAGTGGTATTTGAGAAAGACATCCTAAGGGTCATTATGGGCATTCGTTCCTTAGATTTTCTAAGCTCTCCCCATGCCAAGTAAGACCTTTGGTGAGCAATACACCTGGACCAGATTATCCTAGCCCTCTACCTGGGCATCTTTAGAGAGCCATGCTTTCTCATCATGTCCTTTTATTGAGGGTCCCTATAAAATATGGCCGGAGAAAGACTGTTTCCACTGTTTTTGTCCTGTAAGCTGCTCTTGAAGAGTGTCCATTGTCTATAGGACACAGAAAACAATTCCTCCCAAGGTTGGGCTTGGATTTTCTGGCAATCTGGTATACTGTTGCTATTTTCCTTTCTTCCCCTTCTTCCTTCTGTTCCTTCCACTCCACACTCCTTTTTTCAGGTAATGAGAACAATATAACCCATCACATCTCTCTTTTTGTCTAGACTACCCGGAAGCTCTGACTGACTTTTGAATCAACGGCATCAGTTTCCTTTGGCTTGGGCATTCTTGCCCACATCATTCCAACCTCTCTTGCATGATTCTAGACTTTTTGTTCCACTGTTTTTAAAAGCCTCTTGAGGTCTTTTTTTTTTTCCCCCAAGGAAGAGGAGACATAAATGATACATTAACAAACAGTCTGATGGTGACATTTTACAATTTACAGGTAAGGAAAATAAGGCTCGGAGAGGCTGACTTAGCTAAGAGCCATAAAAAGCTGGTTAGGGAAGCTTTCAGACTAAAACCTCAGGGTTCCCTCCCTTCCACCAGCCTATATGGTTTCAAATTAAACATTAATATTTCTTCTTCCTTCACATGTTGTGGATATTCACCCAGCTTGATTTTCTTTGTGCTCTGCTTTTGGAAAGAGAAGCCACGGCTGTGGTCTGTGTGATTTTTTCCCCCACTCATCACATCAATGCACCAGGTTGACAGGGTCCAGGAGGGAGGGAAAATATCTTCTCAACATCTTTTCTGTCTACAGAGGACCACCTCCAGCAATCTACCAAATTCACTTGGGACTTCAGACCTAATAATGGGAATATGGACAAAATACCTTTAGGAAACCAAGTATTTCTGAGTATGACATTTTTGTTGTGCAGTGTGGGGTCACCAGAAAGAAGGATAGAATGAGTTTAATGCAAGCTGAAAAACTCTACATGTTGAAGCTTAAACTATGGTAGTTTATACTCCCAAAGCAGGTGTAATCAATTGGATTTAAAATGATAATTTTGGCCTAAAACATTAATATGAAGTAAAAAATCCTATTTGTACTTAGATGTTTCCTTGTATGGAAGAAGATGGGAAGTCTAAAGATGGGTCTAGGAGTGCTAATTTGAATAAGTATTCAGGGTAGACTGACAGGTGTCCATAAGTGATGTGCAGGAGGGGTAACAAGTCAGGGGGAGCAAAGTGTGATGATCTGTCTGCACACAGCTCTCCCATATACCAGCTCTGTGGGCTCAGACATGTTGTCCAAGTTTGTTGAGTCTCAGTATTCCCATCTGTAAAATGGGAACCACAAAACCACACACTAGGATCGTGCAGAGGATGGAATAAGGTCACTTGTGTGGAGCACACAGTATGGTGCCGACTTACAAGCTCAGATCACTGTGGCTGTTACCATGACGGAGTCAGGCTAGAGCAGCTAACACAGCCAGTTAGGCAAGAATCATACAGAAAAGGTTGAGAGGAGACAGTAGTCCAGGAAGGAAGTGAAGTACCTGGGTACATTTAGCTGAGGACAAACTTAACTCGCTGGGGGTGGAGGCAGCTGCAGACATGACGGTTTTCAGACTGCAATTGCGATGAGCCAGACTTATGTTAGGATAAATCAAATCAACAAAGAAACTCCGTACCTGGTAATTGTCTAACTCTGCAGAACTTAGAGAGTGTGTAGTTGCAAGTTTTCCTCACCTTGTCATCACGTCCTAAATGGCCAGCTTAGCATATAATAAGCCAAAGTGCCCCTAGAAAGTAATCCTGGGGAAAGACCACCATCCTAAGGTCAGAGCCCAAGGAGAAGAAAGCCTAGCAAATAGAGTGGTTGGCAGCCCTGAGTCTTGGGAGGGGGAGTGGGGTAGATGAGCATCGGCCTCTTTGGGGGCGGGTGGTAGGGGGGTTGGTGGTGAAGTTCTTGGCTCAGTTTCATCACAGACAGTGATTTGGATCTGAATGTGAAAACATTTTGCCAGAAACTTTCTGCTACAGGAAGCTCACTAGAAAGCAATGAAAGATTAAACTGCTACATATCCTTTAAAGGCATCATTATTATCTTAGGGGAGAAAGGGGACTTGCAGCCAGGAATAAATTAAGTTGAAAAAAGGAATATAGGAGTTTTCCTTTGGTATAAAACATCTTAATGGACTGACCCAGATGGTCCAGATGTTTTTCAGTGGACGTATTTTATGTGCCACGGTCAAATTATAAAATATACAGTTCTATAACATTTTAAGTTCATCTTATTTGTATAGTTGCTCTTATTTCTTAATTTGAAAAGTGAAACTAAATACCATTTTAGAGAACAAACAGAAATCAAGCTGGATTTTGTTTTTAACTTGGCAGAAAGAGTGACCTTTGATTTTGTGTCTGATAGTCTGAATAACTATCTGCTGGATTTTTATTTTTATTCTTACCAATTCTTTCTCCATCGTTCTTTAAATTTTTAAAAGGAAATGTCCCCCAAATATCTATAGTCATCCTTTTTGGGGGTATCTCAATGAGCAAGGATAAAAAAAATCATAATAAATGTTTCATTTGAAGCTCACACAATTTCTGTAATACAACCTTTTTAAGAACATATCTTATGTAAAATTTCATCAAGATTGAACTGAAATTCCTCAGGGAATATTTTCAGTGGGGCAAAGTGTTCTATATAAACAAATGAAATTTTGCGTCTTTCTTGTTCTTATTTTGCAAGGCGATAACTTTTTAAAAAGTAAGTTTTTATTATTTTAGAATATTTTTAGATTTCCAGAAAATAACAAGGATAGTACAGAGAACTCCCATACACCCAGCTCCCAATTTTCTCCTTTAATTAACATCTTAAGTTAGTATGGTACATTTGTCACAATTAATAAAACAAATTGGTATGTTATTATTAACTAAATTCTATACTATATTCATTTTTTTCTTAGTTTTTACCTAATTTAGTCTTTTTCTATTCCAGAATCCTATTCAGAATATCATATTGTGTTTAATCATTGTGTGTGCTTAGGCTCCTCTATGACTGTGACAGCTTCTCAGACTTCATATTTTTATTTTTTTAGGGAAAGAGAGAGAGAGAGAGCTCTCATGCATGCAGGGGTGGGAGGGACAGGGCAGGGCAATGGGAGAGGGCGATAGAGAATCTTAAGCAGGCTCCATGCCCAGTGCAGAGCCTGACTCAGGGCTCGATCTCACAACCTTAAGGTCATGACTTGAGCCAAAACCACAAGTCAGGCGCTTAACTGGCTGAGCCACCGAGGTGCACCTCAGATTCCTTATTTTTAAAGACCGTGGTTATGAGAAGAACCGGTCAAGCATTTTGTAGAATGTCCTTAGTTGGGATTTGTCTGATGTTTTTTCATGATTAGACTGGTGTTAAGGTTTTGTGGAAGGAAGACCACAGAGGCAAAGTGCCATTCTCATTATATCTCATCAAGGGCACATGTTATCAATATGACTCATGCCTGTTGACGTTAACCTTGATCACCTGGCTGAGGTAGTGTTAGCTTGCTTCCCTCCCTGTAAAGTTATTCATTTTTCCTCCTTTTTCATACTGTGCCCTTTAGAGGGAAGTCACTATATGCAGCTCACACCGAAGGGGCAGGAGGAATGCCAAACCTCCCAGAAGGTGGAGTTTCTAGAATAAGTTATTTGGAATTCTTTCACATAGGAGATTTGTTTACAGTTGACCTGTGATCAACACAGGGGTTAGGGCCGCTGACCGCCCCCAACCCCCGCACAGTCAAAAACCCACATAGAACTTTTGACTGCCCCAAAACTTAACTACCAATAGCATACTGTTGACCAGAAGCCTTACTGATAACATAGTGGATTAATACATATTTTGTACGTTATATGTATTATATATTGTATTCTAGCTAGAGAAAAGAAAATGTTATTAAGAAAATTATAAGAGAAAACGAATTTACAGTATCGTATTGCATTTATTGATAAAAGTCCACACAGAAGTGAACCTGTACAGTTCAAGGGTCAACTCTATTCCCATTTATTTACTCAGTTGTTTACTTTTATCAGTATAGACTCATGAATATTTATCATATACTTTGGGCTACATTGAGAGTTTAGCTAACTTACTCCATGGTATTGCTACCTCAGCATCCACTTTGTGTGGCCAAGTAATCTGCAGGGGCCTTGAACTGATACTAGCCTCTCCTGAGAGCAATGCCCTAGGTAACAGCCCTCAGAGCCACAAGTAAATGTGAGCTCCAGATATGACTTCCCAAAAGACCCTTGTGACAAATACTCTCCCCTGTCACCCAGGGTTTCCCTCAGATAAGACCCCCGTGAAGCTTACCGCAGCCCCACTCTTTTTGGTTTGAAATAACCAATCTGGCTTTAGCCCAGTAACCCCAAAGCATTCCCCTGCGGACCCTAGTAAAGGCATGTGCTCCACATCCTGCCTCTCCCTCTGCCTGCAGCCTACCTTGACTTCCCACAGTGGCCCCTGTAGGCATGCCATGTTCCTCCTCCAGCACCTGTCAGTAGTAACCTTCTCTATTTCACTTTCCCTTGTGGTCTTTTGTTGAAATGTGGCTCACTACAGGACACCCCAGGGTTCTACTTAACAAATGTTCATTTAACAAAATCACAACAGGCTATAATCTAATACTACTTCATTTTGTTCAAACTGCTTTAGCTTTGACCATTGGGACCTTTCTCAGTTGGCTCCTGGCCTCTTTGACATACCCCATCCTGGTGAGTTTTTGACTATTTCCTTACATTCTAACACTACCAGACGCTTCAGGTTCATCTTAGATAGCTCCTATCCCAGACTTAGAATGAACATTTCTCTAAGGAACCCACGTTCCTTTCTTTGGAAAAAGGTATTAGATACCAAGATCTGGGGATTAGATGGGCTTATTGCTACCGGGGTGTCAGCTGCTTCTAGACCCCGTCAGATGACAGAGCAAGGAAATGAATGTATGTATACTGACCAGTGAATACATACATATCTCTAAACATTTCCACAGGTAACCATCTGTATATTACGGAAAGTATTAGTTCATATTAATGTCAAGGAGAAAATCCTTGCTTGTTTGTTTCTCATGCCTTTCTCTTTCTAATATGGAAAAAAGTAAATTTCAATAGTTGAAAAATGTTGAAGGGATTAATTTTATTGTCAGTTTTCCTACCCACCTCTCTCACCCCTACTGCAGTGGGACATTTTAGACAGCCGGTCCGCTCAGTTGCGTTAGCTGTCCTAAATGCCTTGCCCTGGGGACACTGCCTGGTTGAAGCCTGCATGTATTTCTCCCACAGCACGTCATACTGTCTGTCCTGCTGACTCCACTCCTGCTGACTTCCATCACATAGGGACATTTTTCTTTACAAAGCTGACTCACGCTTGATGATTTACATCTTGGTCATTTATCTGCTTCTGTGAAAAGTTCAAAAACTAAAGCCAAAACAAACTCTAGAATGCATCTAAGGCAAACCTCTTGCTGCTTCAGACTTGCCATAACTAACTTTGTCTGCCAAGATGGAGAGGGAAAAATGAAACATTTAGCTCATGTGGGAAACACAATTTTATATACAAGTGGGCATGATCACTATCATCGGAGGCAGCAGCATTTACTTGGCTGCAGCACTTCACAGTTTACAAAGCACTTCTACTTATGCAGTTTCGCTTTTATTTCTATCAAACAGTCCTGAGATATTAAGGTAGTGTTTGCTGTTTCATTTACAGATGAAAAAACTGGAGTTTGTGACAAGAGGATACGGAGCAACTGGAACTCTCACATATTGCTGGGAGCGCCAAATGATAGAGACACTTTGCACCTCACTCTGCAAAACAGTTTAGTATTTATCCAAGAGAAATGAAACCTATATTCACCCAAGAATATTTTTAGTGGCTTAATTCATAATCACAAAAAACCCTGAAAATGGGGCGCCTGGGTGGCACAGTCGTTAAGCGTCTGCCTTCAGCTCCGGGCGTGATCCCAGCGTTCTGGGATCGAGCCCCACATCAGGCTCCTCTGCTAGGAGCCTGCTTCTTCCTCTCCCACTCCCCCTGCTTGTGTTCCCTCTCTTGCTGGCTGTCTGTCTCTGTCAAATAAATGAATAAAATCTTAAAAAAAAAAAACCCTGAAAATAACCAAAATGTCTCTCAAGTGATGAGTAATAAATAAACTATGAGATATATACATACAATGGAATGCTACTCAGAAAAAATTACTCATGTATGAAAAAACAATGATGAATTTCCAACNNNNTCCTGCTGAATGGAAAAAAGCCAAGCTCAAAAGGCTATCCACCACTGTAAGATTCCATTTAAATGATTTTCTGGAAAAGGCAAAAGGATAAAGAGAGGAATCAGATCAATATTCCCAGAGGTTTGCAGTCAGGGGAAGAGACTGACTACAAAGGAACAAAGGGAACTTTTGGAATGAGAGAAATATTCTCTATCTTGGTTGTGGGGGCCATTACACAACTGTATGCATTTAAAATTCAAATGGTACACCAAAAAGGGTGAATTCTACTGTAGGTAAATTATACTTCAATTTAAAAAAGGAAGCATGAAAAGTGAAAGGGGAGGGTGGTGGAAAGGAAAGTTTAAAGAAACTTAGTTACCTACTAAGCAAGTTGGGCATAGTTACCAAGCAGAACCAGAAATTGAACACAGGTCTTCAACCTTCAAGTCTAGAGTTTTTCTACTGAGAGTGGACACATTTCTAGAAAAGAACTGATTTTTGGTCTTCCCTGCTTACGGACACAACTTCAGTTAGAGTGAGAATCCTAAGTGCTGACCCCTCTTCTTGTTCACACTTGGAAGTAGAGCTCTCTCACTTTCCTTCCTAGGACACACGTTCATCCTTAAGGACTTGGACTGATAATAGCCAACCTATGAAGGATGAGACTACACCTTTTTTAAAAAAAAATTTTTTTATTATGCTATGTTAGTCACCATACAGTACATCCTTAGTTTTTGATGTAGTGTTCCATGATTCATTGTTTGCGTATAACACCCAGTGCTCCATGCAATATGTGTCCACCTTAATACCCATCACCGGCCTATCCCAATCCCCCACCCCCTCCCCTCTGAAGCCCTCAGTTTGTTTCCCAGAGTCCACAGTCTCTCGTGGTTTATTCCCCCTTCTGTTTACCCCCCCCTTCATTCTTCCCTTCCTTCTCCTACCGATCTCCCTGCTATTTCTTATGTTTCATAAATGAGTGAAACCATATGGTAATTGTCTTTCTCTGCTTGACTTATTTCACTTAGTGTAATCTCCTCCAGTCCCGTCCATGTTGCTGCAAATGTTGGGTAATCGTTCTTTCTGATGGCTGCGTTATATTTCATTGTATATTTGAGAGACTACATCTTAATGTCATGCCTCATTGTCAGAAATGTTGTGAGAAAGGATTTGAATGGAAGATTTCTCCAAAGAAGATACACTAGTATAAGCACATGAAAAGATGCTCAACATTATTAGCCAGTTAGGCAAATCAAATCAAAACCACAATGAGCTACCACTTCATACCTACTAGAATGGCTATAAGAAGAAAGACAGAGAAGAGCAAGTGTTGGCAAGGATGGGGAGAATGCAGAACCCTCATCTGTTGTTGGTGAGAGTGTAAAATGGTGCAGCCACCTTGGAACACAGTTTGGCAATTCCTCAAAATGCTGAATAGTGAGTTACCATAAAACCCAGCAATTCCACTCCTAGGTATATACCCAAGAGAAATGAAAACACACATCTACACAAAAATACATGAATGTTCATAAGAACATTATTTATAATAACCAAAAAGTGGGAACAACCCTAATGTTAATCAACTAATGAATAAACAAAATGAAGTGCGCCATACAATGGAATATTTTTTGGCGATAAGTATTGATCCATGCTATAACATGGATGAAGCTTAAACACATAATGCTAAGTGAAAGAAACAATGCACAAATGACCCCATCTTATATGACTCCTTTTGTGTGAAATGTCCAGAATAGTCACATCCGTAGGAACAGAGAATAGATTAGTGGTTTCCAGGGGCTAAAGTTAGGAGTAAAAAGCAACTGCTAACAGATTTGGGTTTCTAAAGTTGTAGTGATGGTTATACAACTCTATGAACATACTAAAAAGCCACTGAAGAGTATACTCTATTTTTTATTATAAATTTTTCTTCTAAAAATTTTTTAATTCCAATGTCATTAACATCCAGTGTTATGTTAGTTTCAGGTGTACAATACAGTGATTCAACAGTTCCAGATATTACTCAGTGCTTACCTCAACTGTATACTTTAAGAGTATGCATGTATGGTATACGCATTATAGCTCAATGAAACTTTTATTTAAATCCTACTGGACACAACAAACAAACAAACAAAAAAGAAGTGCTGCCAGGAGTAGAGAAAATAGCCAGGAAGGAGGACTGGGCATTCTGGGCCAGGAAGTCCCCCCTCATTAAGCCTGCGTGGGGTCCTTTTTCCCTAAATCTCTCTCATAAAAGGCAAGCCATAGATCCTCCCCTCCCATCTTTGAAAGTTTTCCCTCACTCTGAGCTGGGAGCGTAGTTGCTTTTCCTTTGGTGGCTCTGACCAGCTATAACAATCAGGCTAAAGATGGACTGGATTAGAAATCATCACCTCAAAGGAAGGAAGAGAACACTTCATGCCAAAATATATTGCAATAACAGAACCCCCAGTGTCACTCTCACCCCATAGAACCCAAGCCCCCTGAGCCCGCAGCCTTGGTTATTGACTGGCCCACTCAGTTCCTCCCTCTTCCTTCCCTGAAAATAGGGGTATAGGAAGTAGGTAGTGCATACAGGATATTCTGAATTCAGTATTACATTCAACTCACCTTATACATTAAGCATCAGAGGGTTATAATAACAATAGATGGTATTTCTTGATCAAAACAATCCTACCTAGAGGTAAATATTATCCTCATTTGACAGATAGGCAAATGGAGGCTTAGAAAGATTTAGAAACTTAGGTCATATAAACAATATAGCTGGGGTTCAAACTTGGGGAGGTCAGGCTCCAGAGCTTAAGTTCCAAGGGGGTCTTGGAGATCATCTCGTCTAATCCCTTTTCTTAAAGGTCAGAAAACGATGTGCCCAGGCTACAGGACTTATTCAATATGACATGACTGGCTAGAGGCAAAGTGAAGATTCCAGACTCATAATCTTACTAAAAGTTGCCTTGGTCTTTTTTACATTCATGGTACAGATATGGAAGAAATTCCCTGAAGTCAGTCTCATATCCATAGTCCAGAGTTATCGAACTTGGGTCCTAAAACCATCCCAAGCAGATGATGTGTATGTTTTCTTAAGGGTTTCTAAGAAAGATGTTCTCAAAATCTTCAGGGAGTTATACTGCTGTAAAATGTCCTCCCCCGCACCCCCCCCCCAACTAGTTTCATTTTCCCAAGAGAAAGGGAATCATTGGGTATGGTGCTCTCCTCCTCAAACATGTCATGTCATGTCCCTCCTCTTCCCAAAATAAATAAACAAATAAATAAAGCCCCCAATTCTTAGGGTGACATTCTCAGACCCAAAATTCTGTTCCCATCATCTCTCATTGTGTCCCTTTACACAGGGACTTCTTTCGTATTAGTTGAATCTCCAGGGTTGGGACATTTAGTCCCGAAATCACGAAGTTCAACAACTAGAAGAGCCTTTTGTGCAACTGGACTAGTCCACTACCCTTTCTCTTTGACTGTGATTCTCATCTTGGGGAGGAGGGTGAAGACAGTCTTGGCCAGGACTGGGGCAGGAGAGGAGGGGAGGCAGGGGAAAGGAGAACATGTAATGTTTTAAAAATGTATATTCAGTATTATAAATGGTTTTATTCATGCTACTAATTATATTTGGAAATTCCAAAATCGCATTAAATGTTCACCTGAGGTTCTTTTTTTTTAAAACATTTTGAAAGAAGACACGAGTTGAATGAAGCATGAGAGACTATGGACTCTGAGAAACAAACTGAGGGCTTCAGAGGGGAGGGGGGTGGGGGAATGGGATAGGCTGGTGATGGGTAGTAAGGAGGGCACGTATTGCATGGTGCACTGGGTATTATATGCAAGTAATGAATCATGGAACTTTACATCAAAAACTAGGGATGTACTGTATGGTGACTAACATAATATAATAAAAAATATTATTATAAAAAAAAAGACATGAGTTGAAAATGTTAGAAAACTTTACTTTAGATGCAGTTTCTCTGTTCTATGAATCCAGATATAGACAGTAGAACCAACCCTAATATCAGTACCTCTGTCTACCACTTTTGTAATCATTCAAGAGTCCACCTAGGTGTGCTAAACTGTTCAAAATGGGAACCATTTCCCCAAACTGCTTGAGAGTTTGTAAGTAGTGATCTTAAAATGTTACAGAATTGGAAGCAAGGAAAAGTTTCTCATCTGTTCTAAAAGTAAGTAATCCAGAGTTATTAGTTTTCTAGCATCATTATCTTCATAATTAGCTATTTTTGACTTCTGGAGTCTGGGTCAATCACCGTGGCAAACATATTTTCCTAAAATTATCTCTTTTTATTCTTGAAACAGCCCTGTTTGTTAGGTGGGTATCATTAGCACCATTTCATAGAGGAGACAGAGGTATCAAATGATTAAGAAAGTTGCTTGGGGTTACAGACAGTAAGCACAGCAACGAGGATTCCAATTCAAGTCTCAAGCTGCCATTTGTGCACAAGGTGAATGGTGTGGTATCTCTGTTACTTCCCACAGAGTGCAATGGTAACTCGTCCAGGCTGACAAAGTGAAAGGGTCATGCGGGGATCGATGGGGGAGAAAACTGGGCAGGTAGGTTGTAGAGCCCCTTGTATGTGGCTAAGATGTCTGCATTCTATTTGCTTGGCAATAAGGAGCTCCTAAAGAATGAAGAGCAGACAGCAATCTCTTGGTAGTGTCACAGGGACAAGGAACAAATGTGGAAGCCAAATGGATGAATGTGGCCTTTGTTCACAGGTGTCACATAATTCCCCTGGGAAAGGATGCAACCTTATTAGCCAAAGTAGGATATTAGGTTCTGTGTGGGTTTTTACTAGCAGAATATCCCTCATTGGCATAGATAATGGTTACTTACATTGGACTACATAATAGGTATCTTGCCTTGTTTGGAATAGGAACAGAAACTAAGTCCTGATATCTGGCATGAAATTCTACTGAAATAGTTTTATGCCTCAAAGTAGTGTGAAGTAAACATTTTTATAACTGTTAAAAGATGTTAATAAGGAAATCACACTGTAAGAAGCAATAAAAAATGTACTTAAAAAAAAAAAAGATAGTTTCATACCACACTTTCCATGGATTTAGCCTGCTTATCTCATCCATTGGTGGGGGCCCAAGCTTTTGAGAGCCTAGCAGGGAAGCCCGCCTTATGTTTATTCTGCAGTAGAGAGAATTAGTTTCAACTCACTTGCAGAAGTGGATTTCAGAGGAAGGGATTTGACAAAGTTGTTAAACTCAGTGGAGGCAGAAGAGGAAAGCTGGGCTGATTATGTATCTGAGCACTGTCACTTTGAAATTCATTCTGGCCCCCAGAGTATAAATACACTTCAGTATTTTTGTTAGGATTGCCAGAAAATCAGCAAGTGTTCACTTTCTTTGGCCAACAAAAGCATGACTCTCTGTGCAAAAATTTTCTGCACATTTATAAACAAGAACATTTAGAAAATCCCCTCTTGCTGAGAGATATGACAACAGATATATTTAACTGTGCCATAAAATAAAGCAGATACTAAGAATACCAGTAGGTTCATCAAGCACAGGAAAGGTTTTTATGTCTCTCTTCTGACACAAACTTATACACGTCTTCCTATTCAATCCCCACAAATACCTTCCCTGTCCTGTGCTGGCCTGATGAGCCACCAGCCAGGTTTCCCCTTTGTTTTCTGTCAGACTTCCCAGATAAGTATTCCCAATCCAAAATCTACATTTTCTCACCAGGGAACCCTGGTTTTCCACCCCTGCAGGTTACTGCTATGGTGGTCTCCAAGTGACCCATGACCTCCCACCCAAATCTAAGGCAAAAACTTTTCTCCCTCACAGAATCTCCCAGTTGAAAAGAGGCCACTAGATGATCTCAAGCCTTTTGGCAAACTTGTTCTGTAAAGGGCCCGATGATAAATATTGTAGGCTCTGTGAGCCATTCAGTCTTGCTGCAATACTCAGCCTCGCCATTGCAGGCCAAAGCAGCCATAGGCAATATGTAAACTAATGAGTATGGCTGTGTTCCAATAACATTTTATTTAGGGACACAGAAATTTGAATTACATACCATTTTCACCTAATACTATTTCACAAAATATTATTCTTCTTTTGATTTAAAACTTATTTTAAAAATGTAAAAAAGCATTCTTAGCTCGGAAGCTGTACAAAAACAGGTGGTGGAATGGATTTGGCCCCTGCACCATTATTTGATCTAGGTCAACCTTCCAACCCAAACCAGGAGTTTCTTCCCAGCTTTGCAGCCAGTCAGCCAGGCTCTGTGTGAACTTTCTCCAGGCGGAAGAGGTTCACTACCTCAGAGGCAGCCTGCTCTAAGGCTGAGATGAAATGACTAGACTTAGTTCTGCCTGCTGACATCACAAAGAATAGGTCAACTTCATCTTTGTGGTAACCCTTCAAATACTGAAAAGAACCTATTCTGACGGCCTTCGAAGTCTCCCATCTTGGGACAACTGTTCAGGTTTCCATTGTTGCTTGCACAGCGTTTTTTACTTTCCTCTCTGCTCTGGTCTGTAGATATCCTTCTGCAAATCTGGCCTTGGACTACACTCCAGGTGTGCTCAGTTTAGGGGACAGGTTAGTAAGGCCATGGCATTCTGTGATCTGCTTGCTGTCGTGGACCCTGTAATGCACTTCTGAACTTCCCTGGCTCAGGACAATGCGATACTCCTCTGTGACATTCTTCCCCCTTGGTCCTCATCACCCATGCTGCCTGACTCTCATGAGAGGCCCACATTCTCCTTCTCCTTGGAGCCTTTTACCTGCCACAACAGCGGGTGTCACCAAAGCTGGATCCTTGGAGTCTGTGATCTCTCTCACACTTGATGTCTTAGAAAACACATGAATTTTCATGGCTCAGCCATCCCTTCAATAGGGATTATTCTCAAATTGTATCTGTATATGAGCTCCACGTTCCCACCTCCCATACCCTTAAAGACCTTATACTCTACTCTTACCTTAAAACCCTCATGCCTCAAAGCAAGTATCTCCTCACAGGATGATGATAACAATGGTGATAATAGTAGCAAGAGTAGAAATAACAATTAACATTTGTTGAGCACCTACAACTGTGCCCGGCACTGTCCTAAGCTAAGGATTCATTACCTTACTTAACTTTTACAAAACCCATGAGGAAACTACTCCTAGCTCCCTTTTATAGGTGGGGAAATAGGCTCAGAGAAGCAAAGTAATTCGACCAAATCCACTGTGCTAATAAGTAACAGGTTAGGATCTGAACCCTTGTATGTCTGAATCAGAGCATCTGCACTTGACCATCATGGATGGACTTTGTTACTGCCCAGAAAATGTCTTCCAAATGCTCTGCCCAGAAAGCTTGAAGTCAGTCTTGACCCTTCCCTGCATTCAGCCTTCCTACCTGACTAGTCACTATACTACTAGGTTTCTTTTTCTAAACAATTGGGCACCATTTTTTCCTTTTGTGCTCACCAGCATCCTACACCAGGCCCTTCACCTTCATCCTCTGTTGTTTACAGAAACTCTCCTGATGGGTCTTCTCTCCTGGTATCATGCATGATCCTGCCCAGAAAATGTTTAATCAAGCTGCTTCTCTCATTTGAAGGGTTCTCCCTGCCATCCACCTTTTTGCCACTCACGCACTTGACCCACCTTGGAACTGTCCAGTCCTTACTGACCCAGAACCTCATCCTGGCGGGGGGGATGGAGCAGGGGAGGCTAGAATGTATGCCAACTGTCATGTAATTAAAATATTTTACATGCATAACTCCTTTTCTGCTCCTTCTCCAGCTTTTGAGGGATCTGTAGCTAAACTGCTTTGGGAGGCTGAGGCATTAAGGCCCAGACCCACTTCCTCCACCTGTATGACAGACCTACCTACCACCCCTACATGACAGAGTTTTCCAAAGCATGTTCTATAATGGGTACCAGGCTCTCAGTATTCAAGTATGTTTGTGAAATATTGCATTCTGAGAGAGTATTAATATATGTGAGCATACTAAGTGACCTGAGAAGTCCTGCAATGAAAAAAACCCCACCTTCATTATCATTGTTTGCCCAGCATGTGGCGTATGTGTTAGACCCTTTTCCCACAGACTGCATACTGACATCCCAAACTCACTGTGGGAGATGCAACACTGGTCCTACTTGGTTACCTCCCAAGTCTCTCAAACAAACCAGCATTTTGTTGCCCCATTTCCTCATTCATGGTATCTCTCATGAATGGTTTATTGTGCAACTAGATGCATAGTTCTATATGTGAATCTATATAAGAGAGTTTGGGCTTTGGGCTCATAAAAGCCTGAGTTTCATCATGGCTTAGCCACCTTCTAGTTATGTGATATTGGGCAATTTATGTAGCCTCTCTGAATCTCAGTTTTCTTATTTTTAAAATAAAGCAATGATTCCCATCTATTAGGATTGTGTGAAAGCTAAATGTAGAGTGTGTATGTCAAGCATTTGGCATAGTGCCCAGTGTAAGAATTAGCAGTGGCTACATTATTAATTATTCTATCATCATCACCATCATCACCATCACCCTCATCATCATCACCACCATCATCATCACCATATCACCATCACCATTATCACCATCATCATCACCATCACTATCATCTAAATAAATGGGGAAAAAATTAGACATCCTCAATTAGCTAACTCTCAAATTAACCACATTTTTTTTTTCCTTTTCAGAGGATAATTTGACTTACATATCAAGGATGTATCTTGGTTTTAGGAAATTATTCCATGAAGTATCTCAAATCATACCAACAGACAAAATGAGAAACCTCTGTTGGATGATTGCAGAGTTAAGGAAACTCACATCTAGCTTCAAAACTCTGCAAAGAGGGGATTAATGGTATAAGGCCAACATGATGAGCATTCTAATGATGTGCCATTGGGCTTCCTATTAATTCTTATTTGGTTTGACATTTTTACTAACAATTTGAATAAATATACATGAGACACATGTATCAAGCCTGATTATGAAAAAAAATGGAAGTGCTTAGCTAACTCAATATATAACTGAATTAATAGTCAAAAACTTTTTGACAGGCTTGAATGCCCCCAAAAGATAACATTTAGTAGACTTAACTATAAAAGATCACATCCATGCAAGAAAACATTAAACAAAACAACCTATGCACAGAGAAAAGATGAACTTGGCCATTTGTGTGCCAAAAGTCTAGGGCTTTTAGTTGACCTTCAGGTGGGCTAATAATTAGACACAGCTCATAGAAAAAAGTAATCAAATTAACAGGCATTCAGAGCAGGAGAATGACCCAATTGCAAGAAGGGAGAGTCCAGTGTTCAGAACAGACTAGGGAGCTTCATTTTTAAGAGGGATATTGAAAAATGCTATGTTTTGACAATATGGGGAATGTCCAGCCTCAAGAGAACCAAACAAAGGAAGACAATTTCTATTAGTCCCCAGAGAATGACAGGTGGAATTTATAAGGAGGCAGATTTCAGTTTGATTTAAGGAAGAATTTTAAAACAAATTGAGCTCTATCAACATAACAGGCTCATTAAAATGGAGTGAACCCTGTCTTTGAAAGTTTTTAGCAAAAGCTGGGTAAGAATCTACAAGGGAGAGATTCCTACATTTGGTGGATGACAGGGGTACGTAACATAACCTCTGAAACCTCATCAGTGGTAATGTTTATAGTCGTGCCTGGCAAAAGCCTTCCCAACCTCCAAGGCTCCGAAGCCTTTGCTCGTCCTTGAAGGCAATGTGCCTGGTGCCCTCTTTCTTCCACTCTCATGGCACACCCAGTCCCTGCTTCTCATGTGGCATGGAATCACACTAGTTACTATTTACTGAGTACTATTCTGTGCTATCCTACTATCTTGCTTAAATGTCCCAATAACCACATGAAGATAAAACTATCCCATTTTACAGGTGAGAATTATGAAGCTGAAATCAGTTTATGTCACTAACTTGCCCAGAGTCCTACAGTGAGTAAGTGGCAGACCAGGACTCAAAACCAGACTTTAGCAATAGAATCATACTCCTTCCACTAACCCATGACACTACTCTCACCATGATCTCTCACATGATAGCTAATGCTTTACATGGCCTTTTCTTGGTGTGTATTTATTCAATATTTTAGGTCTTACATGCTTTGAATTAAATTGTAAATTCCTCAAACAAAAGGCCATGTCTTGCTTTTTTTTGTATTTCTAATAGCACTCCTTTCAATAAATAACTGTTAATGCCAACTAGCACTATGCATTCATAAATACCTCCTTATTGAGCATCTACTATATAGCTGGCACTTTGCAAAGAACTAGACAGTAATAAGTTTAAAAAGTTTCTAAGGCTAAAAGCATATAAGCAACAGCTTCCCTGACTTTTGAGGTGAGACATGACCAAGAGAAGACAGCAGCTGTGGTATGACCAGGGTAAGAAGGTCACAGGCAGAGTGAACAGCGAGTGCAAAGGCCATGTGGAGAAAATTAACTCTGTATGTCCAGAAACAGAATAAAGGTCAATGTGGTTGAAACACAGCCAGAGAGGGTGTGGCTGGTGTAAAGTCAGGATGAAGTAGATGGGCAAAATCATGCACGGTCTTGGCATTTTGGATTTTATTCCAAATGCAAAGGGAAGCCATTGGGGGGATTTTCTGCAAAGGGTGACCTGATCCGCTTTATGTTTACGAAAGATCACTCTGGCTGCTGGGTGGAGAACAGATTATAGGGTATGCAAACATGAAAGCAGTACTGAAGGTGAGTGCAGTGGTGGCCAGTGGTGGCAGGTGAAATGCTAAGGAGTGGGCCAATTTGTCAGTAAAGCAAATGGAACTTGCTGATAGTTTGGATGCTTATTAAGGGTTTGGGAAAAGAGTAAAATCTAGGATGACTCCTAGGTTGTTAGCCTGAGCACCTGGGTAGAGGCTAAGATGGGGAAGACAATGGGTGGTATGTGAATGGAGGAGTGAGAAGTCAATCCTGTAGTTCTATTTTGGCCACATTTGAACTGCCTTGTAGACATTGTTAGAATGTAGGCTTTGTGAGGGCCGGGGCTCTGTGTGTCTTGTTCTGTGCTGTAACCCCAGTGCACAAAACAGCACCTAGTATATAAGCTGGTACTCAATAAAATCTTGTTGAATGAAAAAAGCCAAGGGGAGGCATTGAGAAGGCAACTGGATTTATGAATGTTTAAATCTCCTGTGCAAATGTAGATTCTTGGCAAAGCATAATTACATTCCTCTTTGGCTCCTACACGTGTAGTAAAGATCTCTGAGAGAATGGTTTTTCAAAGAGTTGAATTAAATATCCTAATAGGGTCAGTTAATGCAGACTTGGAGAGAGGCTCAAAATCCTAGTCTCTGACTAAAGCCTACTTGGTCTTTCCCACAGTTTCAGCATCACTGAAGTGATATGTCTGATGGTAAAGAACACTGGGCCTCGAGGACACACTGGACTGCTTCTCTAAGTCATGTTTACTATTTGTAATAATAATTAACAACAAGAACAATACTTCTCACATACATCAAAATTCTTATTTGTCTATTTGCTAGTTTCCTTTGCAGTCATTCTTATTTCTACCAGTCCCAGACTTGAAGTACTGACTTGATGCCTGCCTTAAACAGAATAAAACAGGCCTCCAGTGGTCAGTTGGAAATTCTCTTTTTGGGATGGTTAAATCCTAAAGACATGATGGGAGCTTTAAGAAGGGTCACTAAGAATGAAAATATCCTATCATAGTAACAAAATAGTTTAAATACTTAAGATTTCAAAACCAAGTTCTCCACTGCAGCATGAGTACCAAAGAATGAAAAAAAAATGCAGAAAGAGAAAAGGAAGGAAGGAAGGAAGGAAGGAAGGAAGGAAGGAAGGAAGGAGAAAAATAAAGAGAAGACAAGTAAGCCATCACCATTTATTAAAATTTATTTTGGACAATTCTCAACTATCTGCAATAATGGATGACCCCAAAGACAGGAATCACTGTCCTATTTGCTTTGGGATATAGCTTTGTTCTTCTCTTTGAATTTCAGTGAGGCTGATGGTCTAGAGAAGTGATTCTCAACCATTGGTGGCATCAGAATTATCTTGTGGAGCTTTTGAAAAATACAGATCCCCAAGCCCACCACATATCCATGCAGTCAGAAACTCCTGGGAGTGGGCTGCAAGGTGTGCATATTTTTAAAGTACTCTGATGCCCTCGCCTTTATTCAGCTGATCAGTGAAAACCACTGTTCAAGGAAATCACATTAGATGTTTTAAGAATGAGCACAGGCATGCAGGTCCTGATTCCAAGATTCCTGGCAGCCCTTGTCCACCACCTTCTCCTGCTGTCCCCACATTGAGCACAGCCTCCCTGGTCCTTTTAGAAGTACAGGTAGGACTTAAGATTTTGAATTTCAAAAGTCATCTTTGTTGGGGTATAGGTATCATGCAAAACAGAAGTAGAGAGTGAGAAAGAAACACATGACAGCAATGGTATGGTGAAGAGAGGAACATAAAGAAATAAAGTAAAATGAGGATTTTTTTTTTTTTTTTTTGGCATCCTACATTCTCAGGCATCAAGCACCTCAAAGCTGAAAGGAACTTTAAAAGCCACAGACCTGAAATCCCCCTCCTGCCTGAACCTGTGGAAATGACAACTTATCCCAATGTTCTTCTGGGACAATATTCTCGGAAACCTCAAGGTACGATTATCTTCCCCAGGTCAAGGAGCAGAACCTCCCAATTCAAAGGAGATGCCACATTTTCAATATCAGGAAGTGAGCACATGTGTTAGAGTCAATAAAGAGGTTAAATTCCTTATACATGTCAAAATCATAAAAAATATGTTGACTCCTCCTATGAAGAAAATGGCTTTTTTCAGAGTAAGAGAACTGAGTTGAGGTAAAAAGGCTCCTTCAGCTTCTGATTTAATAGCACCAGGTAGACAACCCAAGAATACTGACTTTGGAAGCCAGATCACATGGATTCAAATCTTAGCTCTAAAACCACAGGTCATTTCGTTAGCCTCTCTGTGCCTCAGTTTTCTCATCTGTTAAGTGGGGGGACCACCATAATAAAAGAGATGGGATCCATGTTATTAGTTATTTTAATTTTAGGTTTATTTGTTTTGTAACCAACATTAAACCATTTGTATCTTAGATCCTCATGGCTTTACACACATCATCTCTCTGAACACTCACATAACCCATCCAAGGTAGGTACTACTATTATCCCCAGCTAGAGATGAGGGATTAGGTAGTTAGCTTGAGGTTATGCAGCTGGGAATGGTGGATTAGAACCCGGGCAGGCCAACCCTAGAGCTGAATGATGATGCATGGTGATGCCACTCCTCATTCCCAGCCCTGCTGTTCACTGACAGTTACTGTGAGTGAGTAGAATCCCATGAGTGCTGATTGCCAAGAACTACCAATCACAATTTGCTGTCAATCCACTCTAGGACAGATTAGCCTCCTACTAATAACCCTGCTCTTATAATATTGCCCTACACAGCTGAATCTTGGTGGTTCAACTGCCTGCTGTATTTTCTGGTCTAGAAATTTCTGGACTAAAATTTCTGTTATATCAGGAATACATGGTGAAATGTTCTGGAGAATGACTATAGTGTCTACTTTCAGAGGTGCTTCTGGGGAGATGTGCTTTCCCAAGGAGAAATCTGGTTTTCCACAGTGAGCTGAAATCTCCCTTACCCTGAGGGGGCTTTATTGGCAATGCACCCCATGAGGATTCACATATGAGGCAGAAGTTTGTATTGCAGCCCTAAACAGATGATTTACTTTGCTGTCTGCATAAAAGGAGGGGAGAAAAGCTTTGTCAGGAACTTCTTCTAACATGATTGAATATACACATTAAAAAAACAGTATTTTTTCCAAAATATTTCAAGTGAAGAACACATTTGGGCATGAGGACACTCCCCTACCCTAATCTCTCCCATTATCGTATGTCATGCATTTTCCTTACTGTGAAGAAATGGTCTTTCCTTGGCTATGATGAGACATAATTTTAGATGTTGGAAAACGCCAAATTGATCATCATGCACAAAGTATATAAGGGATTCTGTCTGAAAGGACCCAGGTCGAAATAGCCATTCTCTGGCCATATGGTTTACTTATTCTCAGGTTTCTTTCCCAGGAAGTTAAGCTGCACCTTGGCATTCTTTGTAGAGGGGATGGTCTTTAAATGGTTGAACTGAAATCTAGTGAAACATACCAGACAGAAGGAACAAGTAACAACTGAGTGTCACTTTGGGCTGCCTGCATTTGTGTGGCTAGAGAAACAGTCTGATGACTGCTTAGGTTGACCAAACAGAAGGAGGTTGGGGAAGGTCACCCAGGGGAAAGAGCTAAGTAGAATCCCTCCATAGTCTTCTGGGGCCAAATCTTGGGCTCATGACCTTCCCCTGGACCACTGGGTCCAAAAGAGGAGCCCAGATGAATGTTCTTGCTAAAAACTACTCAACAAGCAAAAACTGCTCAGGCAGAGGGA
The DNA here is from genome assembly GCF_017311325.1 of Ursus maritimus. Taxonomy (NCBI): domain Eukaryota; kingdom Metazoa; phylum Chordata; class Mammalia; order Carnivora; family Ursidae; genus Ursus; species Ursus maritimus. Next base: position 32,517,819 of record NW_024426885.1, read on the forward strand.
AAAGTGAACCTACTAGTGGCCTTTTGGGCTGAAAACCAATCAGTCTCCAGTCAGAAAAATCAACTATTACACAGAAGAGCATCTGGCAATGGTGTGGGCAGTGGTGGTTATGGAGCCAAAAATTCACTCTGTTGACAAGTCCTGAGGCCCAGCTGTAGAGGCAAACTATGATGAGTTCTGATTTCCAGAGTTATCAATGCGTGAACAATAAAGACAGGAAGAAGAGGCCATATTAAAGAGGCATAAGGTTTGAGAACCAGTGACTCAGAAATTCAATCCCAGAATACCACCCACTACCGTGTTTCACCATTGTCCTCAAGGATGGTGGGGGAAGAAAGGCATGAGAACAAAGGGAGTAAGGATGGTCTTCAATCTTTAATAGCTTCTCATCTCTTCTTAGCTCATGGGCTAAGGTATGCGATCTCTTCAGTGAAGCTAACTACAAAAACATGCCTCTCTGGCTCCTCTAGAAAAGATAAATGGCTCTGGAATTTATTCTAAAAGAAATGAAAAAAAAAAAAAACACAGTAAGATCAAAAGGAATCTGGGCTAGAGGCAAAGGCTGGATAGGGGAAGAAAGTGGGGGGCAAACCCCAAGGAAGATTTGAGACTGTCAAAGTAAGAGACTCTGTGGGTGGCCAGGAAGTGAGGTTGCTCAACCTGAAAAGAGAAAGAAGAACACTGGTTTCTTGGAGATTTAAATCAAGAGTATGACTACTCTAGAGAGATGTCCAGATCAAAAGGGTTCAGGAAGACCTGCTTCCCAAATCAGGCAAAGTAGGACAGAGCTTATCCACCCTCCCACGCCCCATCAAACTACCACTGGCTTCAGGGTGGACACTCTGCATTTTCCATTTACTTGCGAGGATGAAGAGATGACTGCCTTGAAGAAGTCACTCTGATGTGCACCAGTCTTGATGTTAGGCAGGAGAAGGGGGAATGGGGAGAAACACTGCTTCCAAGCCACAATCTAAATTGATTTGCAATGATTTATCTCCTGGCCTTCCTTAATGTAAGCCATTTTTTCAGTTATTTTAGGATTGTACTTTGAATTGCATTTTAACCATATTTTCCTAAGAACAAGTGTTATGCAACATTGCCCAAAAGGCATCAGGGATTTTCTTCCCTTTCCCCACATTACAGTTAAGTCATTGGGTAAAGAGTTGTTAGAATTTGGGAAACTTCTAGCTCAGAATAATGTTCTATTGACAATCAGGTGCAAGCTTCGCCCCTAGACAATGAGTCTTGCTCGTAACAACAACTGGCTGTCTTCTTGTCTGGAATATCCTCCATTCCCTGTGATGTCCCCTCTCTAGACCCCCCATCCCTCAAGGCCCAGGCCCAACCTCCAGAGCTGAGCAGAAGAGAGCTCTGATCACCCACCTAGACATCTCAGCTCCCACATCTGTGCCACTCACATTGCACGGACTTTCTGCCTTTTTTGGTAGTGATTTGTGCCCGTGCCTGACTACAGTTTAAGACTGGTAGCTTCTGGCAGCCGCCGACTGTTACTCATTTTCCTCAGTGCGTATCCACTATGGTGCCCTGCTTCTGAGAAGTGCTGAAAATATGTTCACTGAATAACTGAATGCATAAATAAATGCATTCACCTCTCTTCTAAGTGACTAGCACTCCTGACATGGAGCTAATATTCTCTATCTCGTCTTTAAGATTCTCCAGCCTTCCATGCACTAGGTATTTTCCTCCCACTGAGGAAAGTGCACTTATATTGTGTATCCAATTTTGACAGAGCCAAAGTATGGTCTTATAATGTTGTAGATTTTTATCATAAACTGCTAATTTCTTACTTAAAAGAATATTACGTTTCACACATCAGTGAAAAAAAGAGAAGGCTATAGCAGAGGAGGCGCTCAATAAATAAGTCTTAATGAATGAATGAGTGATAATAGTAAATTAGATACAAATAGAAACAGAAAGAAGAGTAGAAAAAGAAGAGATGCACAAGAGATTTAGAAAGGAAGTAGAAAGAGGGGGGAAAAGGCAAAGGAGACTCAAGATTAAGTAAATTCTCAATCAGCAATTCTGGTTTTACTACAAACTTAACCTTGATAATTTAACAAGCAGAGAGGAGAGGCAAGGCAGTTGGGTTAGAAGAGAGTAGACTATGAAGACAGACATCTGGATTCTGACATTCACTCAGCCACTCTGTGACCCTGAACAAGTGACTCAACCTCTCTGAGCGGACTAGCTTTTATTTTTAACCTTTTATTCTGAAGTAATTTTAGATTTACAGAAAAGTTGCAAAAATAGTACAGAGAGTTCCTGTATACAGTTCACTCAGCTTCTGCTAATGTTAGCATCTTTCATAACCACAGTACCATTATCAAAAGAAGGAAATTAACATTGATCCATTAATACAAATTAAACCATATTCCTTAATAGAATTTCACCAGTTTCCGCATTAATATCTTTTTTCCTAGCCCTGTATCCAGTAGGTTCCCCCTCTGCATTTAGTTATCATGTCTCCTTGTCTCCTCTAGTCTTTGACAGTTCCTCAGTCTTTCCATACCTTTCACGACCTTGATACTTTTGAAGAGTAGACCATCCCTCAGTCTGGGGTTGTCTGATGGCTTTTTTCCTCACGATTAGATTTAGGTCTTTCTTTTCTTTCTTTTCTTTTCTTTCTTTCTTTCTTTCTTTCTTTCTTTCTTTCTTTCGGTGTCAGGAACATCATAGAGATGATGTCATGCCCTTCCTCGTGCACCACAGCAAGAGTTACCTGTCAATATGTCTTCTTACTGGTCATGGTGACCTTGAGCACTTACTTAAGGTGGTGTCTACTGGGTTTTTCCACTGTTCTATTTTTCTTTTTGTAATTAATCAATATTTTATGGAGAGATACTCTGACTTTTTATTTATTTTGTAATCTCTACACCCAATGTGGGGCTTGAACTCATGATTCCAAGACCAAGACTTAAATGCTCTCCCAACTGAGTCAGCCAGGCACCCTTGTGAAGAGATACTTTTAGACTAAGCCAATATCTTGTTTCTCATCATATTTTTGCCAATAATATTAGCATTCATCAGTAGTTCTTCCTTGTAACAATTTGTTGCTGGGGAGTTCTCAAGGTGATTTCCCATTTCTTTCATCCCTCTACATTTATTAGATTCCTTCATAATTAAGAGCTTCCCTTCCCCTCCCATTAACGAATTTATTCATTTATTTTTATCAATATGGACTCAAGAATACTTATTCTACGAACTATAATTCAATACTATTATTTTGTTACTTAAGCTTCACTTTTATCTGTGAGTCAGGGAGAATGGCAATAGCCTCACACAACTATCATGAGGATTAAATAGAATTTAAAAATGTGAAAATGTCCAGTCCAGAGCACTTAGTAAATAAATGCTGGTTCTTGTCCTCCTTTTTCTTTATAGAAGGTAAAGCCACATTACTCTGAAGGCAAGACCCTACTAATAGGCGAAAATCTTAATTTAAGAATTCTCTTTTAATGTAATGGAGCCTTTCTACACTAAGGTATAGAAACCAACTAAAATTTAGCTAGCCCAGTGTTACATACTAGAGGTCATTTCAGATCTGCCTGTAATGACTATAGAAGACTGATTTTTAATCAGTATCCATAATTTGTATGAAAATAGATGCTTGAGAATACTTGAAAACAGACTGTTCTCTTAAGTAGTTTAAGTGTTTTCCCAGAAATCTTGTTTATGTTCTGAAGTTGCTTAGCTAAACTATTTTCAGAGATAGTCCAAAGCATGCCTCAACCCAGCTGTGCTTTGTATCATCACTAACTCTGAATTAGTGAAATCACTGATTAATCTTTGATTCCTGAAGTATGGGGAGTGAATGGAAGAAACTGAAATTTTCTTTCTCTAAAATTAATTTAAAATTAGATTTTTAAAAGTTCAGGCAAGGCAAACTTCAGGTACAATTTAAAACAGCCACAACCACAATGGACGAAGATAAGGTCCTAAGGCTGTGAGAGTGAGTAGGTATGGAAGTTTAAAGCACGACACAACATACGGTAAAATCCACAAATAAAACACTGAAAGTACTGGAACTTCCATTTTCCACCCTGTTTTTATCAGTAGGGAAAATCAAGAACATCAGGAGATTTATTTTAAAAAGCATTTTAGGGGCAGTGTAGTTCACAGGCTCTCAAGTGGACTCCCAGAGGGTCTGTCTTGCTCAGTCTGGGGTGAGGCCAGGTACCACCCCTCAACACAAGCATGATACAGGTGGGAGTGCAGTGGTTTGCAACCCCCGCTCTGGGGCCTGACTACGTAGGTCTGAATATCACTATTGCTACCTACCACCTATGTAACTTTGGGCAAATGACTTCATCTCCTCATGCCCCAGTGTCTTAAAAGCACCTTCAAAGCATCTTAAAAGCAAGGTTGGGGGGAATATTGGAAAATGGGCCTGGGGAGAATATTTTGGCAAGGGAGGGGAGAAAAGGGCAGGCACTCATCCAAAGGGAGAAGGCCCATGAACTTGGTGAAGATAGAGATAAACATAGGAACAGTTAGGCTTAGGGCAGTGACAGGGAGGACGACAATGTGTCTTCGATCTCATTGCTTAGAAACAAAGCAGCCATCACAGAAGTGGCAAGACCAACAGGCAGATGAGACACCAATAGCAGACAAACTGAAAAGGAGAAATACATTTAAAAATCACTTACTAGAGTTTCAATTACAAGTACATCTCCAAGTGATTTCTTACCTCATTAAATCTCATCACCAGATCTTCCAGGGCATTGTGCTCTCCATTCTGGGAGGTAAGAATTGAAGCTGAGATGGATGCTTTGAGGCAGGGCAGGGACGTCTGGCATTCCGGAGTGCCCAAGTCCCGGGTCAAGAAACAAAGGTAGTCAACTGGCAAGACCCTTCGGTAAATGTTCTGTTCCTGCTCCATCAGAATGCTGGCGACTTCCTCTGGGAACTGAATGAGGGGCTGCAGGTCAATCAGCTCCTTGCTGATCCCAGCTGAACTTGAAGGGAGGGCACTGGAATTGGCCATGGAGGTGCCTGGTTGGCGTTCTAAAATAAAGCAACAAAAGTTGTGGTGACACCAAAGTTGATATCTCTACAACAGATACTTACTTGAGAACCATTCAAAATCTTACAGGTTTCTTAACCAAGTTTCCACTTGGTGAATAGCTCTCTACTATCTTTCTTGGCATGGAAACCCTTCTGATAACTGTCCTGCCTGCTTGCTCCTGCCCCCTGGGGGGTAGGGAAAGGCTCAGTTCCCCATTTTTAGAAGGAGCACTGATCTAACACACCATTCTCTGACCAGTTCACTATGACATTTTGCAGAGTAGTAGAAAAGTCGTATGTACTATTTGCTTCCTTTTCCTCCAATGCTAACCATCAGAGTGAAGCGAAATGAGGGTAGGTGTGGGCACTGCAAGCAAGATGCAAGAGAAAAGAAGACTACGGAGGTGGGGGAGGAGGCATGTGGACGCATATGCACATGGTATGTAGATGCGCAGGAGACCCTGGGGACCCAATGCACGCAAGGTCCAACCCTTCATCGTCTACTTGCTGACATTCCACCCTCTAAGACTGATTCTAGCGAGAACCATTTGGGGGTTTGCAGGAACAGAACCACCTATAAAAGTAAGGGAGGAACAGGTAATGAGGAGATGTATCTAAATAAATAAAATAAATAAACCTTATTCCCTGCTCCACAAGCGGCTGTAAGAAGGTGGTGAGAAAGAGAGAGTGGCAAGTGCAGTGCACAGAAGTACCAAATGCGTCCATAGGCTCCAAATTTTTCCCTTAGCACAAACTCGCTTTATTTCACCACTCCATCCATCTGTCTCTTAATTTCCTGCCTATGAGTCAATCATTCATGCATCTACGTAACCATCCATCCGTCCGTCCATCTGCTTAAAATGCTTTGAAAATCTATGATCAGCCCTACAACAGAATATCCCCAAGTTTGACCAGTTTTGTGGTTAAGCTGGGGAAATGGCATGTATTCATGGCACAAGTCCTCTTCCTGGAAACACATGAGGCGCACAGGTATACTGCTAAAGGATCTAAGGGGTCTTCCAGTAAAGAAATCCATTTCCATTGGTTCATCCAGTGGTCCCAGAGCACACTTTATATCACACCTATTAGGCCACTCTGTGAGACTAGTGCCACTTGGAGCCCTTCAGGAAACGCTGCACAAAATGCTCTCCCTCGCCATCCAGTTCACACCTTTTCCTTCCTGGCAGTCCCTCCCTGGCTGGCCCCCCTTCATGCCTCTCCTAGTACTCCATGAGGGGACCACATTCTACTTCCCCAGAATCTTTCTCACATTCCTGATTTCTTAAAACATTCTTGCCGACCCTTTGGCAGAATAATGGCATGGCATTCCTCACTACCAGCTGTCACCTGGCTTGGACACTGGACAAATCATAATTCCTAAGGAAGACTTCATCAATATTCAGACCTCAGCATCCTTGACTCTTTTTTAAATCCCTACTGCAGACAACCTTGGAATCATCACTTCAAAGTGCTCCATCTCTGTAGTACAGAACTCTGAAATCCTTGGCCTTGAATTTGACTGCCTTTTCCCTCCCATCCTTTCTACTAAACCTTCTCTGTCCTTGGCAGACTTCCAGTTCCCTGGTCCTGGTTTGGGTACATGGTCAGCATGTTAACATGGCGCCCACAACACCCAGGATGCCGTCCCAAGTCTCCTTGACTTTCTGCCACGTGTACTTCCCAATCTTCAATCTTAAACTCAACTATCCGTCCTTGGCTTCTGGGCTGCTATGTGATGACACTGACATTGCTGCTACATAGTGATGGGACCCTTGCTAATTTGCATTATCTAACTTCCGCTGGGCCCTCAGGGCAGCTTCAGACTTGACATGAATTTATTTAGTTTTTTCCTAAATTATTCACTGTCTTCTTTACCTCAGCGGTACAGCCTTTCTAGTCTTCTCACACACCCAAACCCACCTTTATTTTCCTTACAGTAGTTTGATGATTTCTTTTTTTTTTAATAGTTTTCACTTGAGTGTAGTTGACACACATTATGTTCATTTCAGGCATACAACAGAGTGATCTGACAAGTTTAAATACGATGCTGTGCTCACCACGAGTGTAGCTACTGCGTTTAATACACTATAATATGTTTACTACACTATGATAACTGTCAAGCATCAGGGACTCCTTCCATTAGTTTAAATGCCTCTATGTGTTCCATTTTCTCCTTCTTCTCTGAGAAAGGTGTGTGCCTCCTCCTCCCCAAGCCCCACCCAGGTCTGTGACTAAGTCTATTCAAATTGCCTCAGTGGTTGTCTCCACCATCATTCCCTTTCTCTCTGCAGATTCTTCTTTGCCTACCCAAGTGTTCGGTTTCCCTTGCCCTTAAAAACAAGCCCATACAACTTCCCTTCTCTCTTAAATTCCAAATCTCCTCTAGCCTTTCCTTCACTGTGTACGTTCTGTGCAGGGCAGTCTACGTTCCTCTGGTCAGTGTGGTGACCGTATCTTCTGATTCAAAACCCAGGCATGCAATCTGCTCAAATTAATAAACCAGTAACAGTGCGGGAGAGAAAAACGGAAACTGAGAGCTCTTAGTTCTTAGACCACCCTGTTGACAGGGCATCTCTGTTGATGGTATGGGCTCTAACGTTCTTCCCTCACCCCATCCTCTCCCCTGCAGCCCACCCGCCACCTCTGAAGCATAGCTCAAGAAAAATTCTTGGTGACATTTGCTGTTTAACTGAGTTATTTCCCTTTTGCAGGAATGCTCTCAGTGACAATCTAACAAAAAATCGTGAGGAGAAAACTGTAAAGTTTGAACAATACTGCTCTCCACTGATGCAAGCCTGATTCTATTTTAAATATATTCCAGTTGGAACTCCCTCTTTTGTCTTCTGTATAGAAATTGTAGTATCCAAATTATTGTTTTTCTGTGATTCTAAAAGGTGAAGGGGTGAGTAAAGCATACAATGATTTATTGTAACCATTTTTATCCATTTTTTGGACCAAACTACCAAGAATCAACTTCAGTGGAAAGCAAGGATTACCAAATTATATTTGGTTCTCTCTATGCTCTTATTTGAAAATAATTAAAATATGGCAAGTGCTCAAATCTACATGGCCTATATGATCTCACTCTCCAACTTTCTAAGTAGTTTAGAAAGTACTGGATTTCCTGAAAATTGACTCAGAATGTGGTCAGATGACAGGCAGACTGCAGCTTCTGGATCCTGATAATTTCTGTACAGTGGAATTAGCCCTATATGGGAAGTCTTCCCAGAAGCAACCAATTCTGAAACATGATTTCCAAGTACAACACTCTATAACACCTAAATCTTGTGAAATCGCTTATCTAATATGTAAGAGAAGAGATAATGTAACAAAAGATATAAATAACCTAAGAAGATATATTATAAACTGCAATTTATCTTGAGATAGGAATCACATGGTGTTACAATGAATAAAAAGAGTCTAGTGACTGGTGAGAAACGGCAATAAAGGAGACCTAAAAAAAAAAAAACAATGAAAGAAGGAAAAAGAAGCATGGTCACTGTAACCCCAATAAATGCCACAGCCCCATGTGTCTCAAGATAAGCATGACTTCACACTCAAAAGAAACACAAATCTGATGTTAGAAACCTTGAAACATAACGGAGACCCTTCGGGTAGGTTTCGTTAAAGCAGAAGTACTCAGGGGTTTTATACCATGCCCCACAAAGAAACATCCCAGAAATCTTGGGACATAATTTTCTGTCTCACAAGTCCCACACTTTCAGCAGCTGAAAGTCCATTTTTTCTCCTTATAACCTCCTCCTTCCCCTTTTCCATGCCACAGGGCCCCAACTCGTGGCTCCGTATCACCATCACACCCTCCTTTCTGCAAGACGGGCAACTCTACAATGGATGGGAGACCATGGCTGTAGCTCTCTGTAGCTCTATGACCCCCTGGCACTTCCTCATTAGTTATGGAGCAAAATGCATAAAGCCCACTAGAGGCTACAGTTCTTCTCTTGTGAAAAGTTTTTAGAAAACATATGGTGAAAAAAATTATCGACCTCAATCACAGTGAAGGTTTGCTCTCAGCTGTGTTCTTCAGTTAAAGCTATTCTACAGTAGAATAGGGCTATATCTCTAGACACGGTCATGACCTGGAAATATTTACCATGGGACATGGTGTCTGCAAGTTCTGTTTCTCTGCTCAAATATTAGCTTCCCGAACTAAGGATTTTACATGGATTAATTAAGGAGGTAGACAGTAGTAGGATGTGAGGCTCACATGAGGTCACAGAAGAAGTAAGCCGGGAGATGCGATTTGAATCATGGTCTACTGGACTTAAGAACTCATGTTCCTGATCACTCAGCATATGGCCTCATGGAACAACAGAATGCCACGCTCTCATTTTGATTTTTAGAAGCATCTCGAGGGATACTAGTCAGCATAAATCAACTTCTTGTGCTTGTTTCCTTGGAATGATCTGATAAAATAAACTCTTCAAACTCCAAAGATAAAGGGTTTGACCCTAGAGGGTGAACATTTCTCCCTCTTATTCAGTCTGGAGCCATTACTTCAACCACCACAACTACATTAGAAAATAGCACCCAGAAACCTAAGGTGCCCTTTCCTTTCCTTCTTATAAGTTCAAAACAACGTTCCCATGCTTTAAACCAGTATTTTCCAAAGAGCATTACACTGAATTTATGCAGAACATGGTTCCTTCGCTATAATTCAGAGACATACTGGGTTAAACAAATTTAAACAAGATTCTGCCCCCACAGTCCCAACTGTAACTGCAGGATTTCTCAGAGCCTTTAATAATTGCCAAAGGCGGACTATACTAGGATAGCACACAGTAGGTCTCTTCAATCTTATCTATATATCATTTACGTGGGAATTACAGCCCCTTCAGAACTACAACACCCTCAGTGATTCTCAATGGGGGAACAGGGCTTAAGGTGTTTGTGAGGTTAGTTAGTGTCCAAGGAACTCCGGTCTGCCTTGTTGCTGGAACTCTATGTAAAGGTCAGAGGGTGAGAGACACTGTGGCTCATTTAGAAAACTTCAGGTTACTCCTGATGGCTGCAGCATATATTAGGAGAGACGGAGCATCACTGTAGAAAATAAGGAATGAAGCTTTATTTTCCAGAAGGCACCACAGAACAGGTGTGGCCCATGAAGAAACCCTGTGGGTAGTGGGAGGATCAAAATATCTATGTAAAAATATATCACCCTAGACTTTGGGGTCTCTGGTTGGATCTAGGCAATCACTCTGTCTCCAGGAGGGAAATCCCGCTCATAGCTTCTCTTAAGTGGCATCCCTCACTGCCATCCCCGGAGTCCTCTCATTCCTGGCTTCCTGTCTGGTAATCAGAAAGCCCTCAATTTTGATTATAAGCTACCATTTCCAGGGGCTGTCTGCATATTGTGCAGTCCAGAAATATCCAGAAAAGCCTCTAAACTTGGTAAGCACTTTTCCTTGGTAACTGGTCACCCAATGCCCTGGGGTACGGTGCCACTGGGGAACTCCCTGCCCCCAAAATCCACCCCCTCCCTCAGAGTTAGCACTTGCTCAGAAATGCTAGTTTGGGTCCAAGCTCATGGAAGAGCCTCAGGCTTAGGCTGGAGCCCAGCAAAACCTGCCACTTCCCATTTATTTCTCTTTTTGCTTTTTGGTCCCAATCAAAACTAAAAGCATTTGGTCTTTCTTGCAGTGCCTCACATGAAAACCTAGAGTTTACCAAGGAATCTCATATAATCTCTTGCGTAATGTGAGGATGTCATGACAAGCAGGCATTGCTAATGTTATTTTTTACAAACCTTGAGTTAAGTTGCTATGTGAGTTGCCCAAGAACCCAGTCCGTGAGTGGTCAGCCCTTGAACTGGCAAAAGAAGTTTCTGGCTCCTGGCCCATTGCTCTTCATTACCCCAAGCCAAGCCTGAGTTACCTTGGGTGTGATCTGTGCCCAAGGGCCAGCCTTATTAGCCAGTGCATCTGAATAGGTCAAAGAAAGGCTCAAGTAGAAAGTCCATTCATTCATTTATTGAGTGCCTACTATGTGTGAGACTTTGTCTCAGGCTACACTGCGTTGGGATTTAGCGAACAAGAAAAGATCCTTTGTTCACATACAACATTCTAGGAGAGGAGACAGATAATCAATATAATGCAGGGTGGGGGAGGAGGGAAATGGGGGATGGGGGGCGAAGGTATAATATTACATAGCATATACTAACTAGAATGTTAGCAATTTCATCAAGGATTTTTGCAAAATTTTTAAAAACTTTATCATCCAGGATGCCCTCCGCTAATACCCTAAGCCTTTTCTAGCTCCTCACCTACCCCCTGCTCCTCACCATTTATTAGCTCTTGGCACCAAGAAACTCATTTAATTCTTACAAAGAATGCTGTAAGGCAAGGGTGATTATCCTTAGTCTATAGATAGCAAAACAGAGACAGATGTTAAGTGTCTAAAGACACTCTGCAACTGAGACGGGAATGGAACTGCAACTCAGCTCTGACTCCAAAGGTCAGCCCTCTGTTAATCTCAGCATTTTGAGGGATCTTCTGCAGGGAAGATGGAGTCCTCCAATTTCCTGCCGAGTCTGTTGGGGGGGGGGGGAGCCACAGGCCCTCGGTGGAGTCATTTGCCCCCAGGATAGTAAACCAGGATTTAACTGCAGTGTCGACCTCTCCAGGAGTGGGATTTTAAGCCAGTCTGGAATTTTCTGGTCAGCACCCAGGAGATCATCTGTCATGTGGGCTCTCTCTATTGCCCCCCACCCTACACAAAGATGAGGTAATCCACCTAATAAGACCCCCTGCCCTTTCCCCTAAGGGAAGGTGATCTGGCTTGAAACAACCCTTCTTTTCTTTTACTAATAACCTCTTAACTCAGCCACCTCAGCTCCCTATAAAAACCGTCCATTTTGTACAGCTTCACTTGCCAGTTGGGACGCTGTCCGATTCACAAATCAGTCACTTAATAAAGCCACTAAGACCTTCAATTTACTCAGTTCAATTTTTATTGTTTAATAGCAGGATTATACTTTATAGGAATCTGACTTCAATGAAAAATAGAGCACGGTACTTGTGTTGTATTTTGATGGTAATTTAGCATTTGTTTGTGTGTTTGTTTTTGAACCAAGGTAAACCTTTGGGAGGACCTGCTTTGTAGCTCTGTTTCGGAAACAGTACTTTTCATTCTCATTCTCCATGAGTGCTGGTGAAACGGGCATAAGCTTTCTGGGAAGGTATACACAGTATACCCTTTGTCCTAGCAATTCCACTTCTAGGATTTTATCTGACAGAAATTCTTGCAAAATTATAGACAAACTGAGGTAAATTTATAGGTACTGATATTGACATTTTTTTTCATGATAAATTTAGGTTAAAAAATACCGCATTGAGAACAATGAAATATGATCCTATTGGAGGAAAAATGATTTTACAAATGTAGGTATATGTTTGCATATCTGTCCAGTACACGTCAAACTAATAACAATGTTTATAGATTGCAAATTTTGTTTTAACTTTTTTCTACTGTACCATATGACAATACTTACAAAAATATATCAAAATGATATCTGAAAAAATCATACAGAGAAAAAAACTCAAATCTTCTCACGGACATAGCTGGTTCAGCATCTGCGCTGTTCAGATTTTTTTCCAATAAATACAAAAAAAGTTACTTCAAATTAAAATTAGGGAAGAAAGTAGAAAAACTTTTTATCCTATCTACTGTATCCATTTTTCTTTGATTTGATTAATTTTGTAGACAGTCTGCTTATTTTTTTTTTTAAGTTAAGCATTAGGTTCATCAACTGCACATTTAACAGACATTGAGTGGTACAATTCCAATTATAAAATAAGACAGGAGAGGAAGGATGTTGATTTCTTTTTATAAAAGATTTAGAATTGGCTTAAAGACACCAATCTCAGGCAGAGTTGAAAATTGCTTTTCAACAGGGAAGTAAATGGGTTTAAAGAAAGGCTGGGTAATTGGTGATTCTTTCTCATTATCTGTTATTGGTTTTCAGAGTAACAGATCAATCCTGCAACAAATGTGTCTGGCTTGTCCTCGGTACTACCACGAAAAAGATTAAGTTCACGAAATCAACGAAGCATATTATTTCTAACTTGGTACTTAAAACAAAACAAAACAAAACAATATGCCTAGATTGAAAATTAAGCCATATTCAGATAAAACAGTTTAGTGGACTGAAAAACCTCAGAGCAGGAAAAAATCTGACAATTCTTATTAATAAAAATAACTTCTCGAATAAAAATAACACTCGAATTTCCAAAGATACATGAGTTCACTGTGAAAGTATCGAAAACATAAAGAAACATTAAGAGGAAAATTAAAATAATCAATAATCCCATACCCAGAGATATTCTCTGTTAATATTTCTGTTGCATCTCATGTGTTTGATTTTTTTCTATAAATACACACAGTATTTACCAAGTAAGGGATTAGAGCACATACTTTTTTCTAACCTTTTAAAAAAACTTACTCTCCAGTGCACATTTCCCCAGCTCTAAACTAGCTTTCTAATATTTTTAATGGCTCTCTAGTAGTCAATGTTATGTTTAAAATGTCTTACCATCTTAAATAACACTGTGATAAAGGACATTGTAAATACGTCATATTTGCTTATTATGTTATCTGCTAACATTGAAAGAGAGAAGTCCCTACCCATTTTGGGAAACTTCCAGGCAACAGAAGTTTCTTTTCTTTTTACAGTACATCATCTAAGTGTTTTTTTTTTTTTTTAAAGATTTTTTTTAATTTATTCATTTGACAGAGATAGAGACAGCCAGCGAGAGAGAGAGAGAGAGGGAACACAAACAGGGGGAGTGGGAGAGGAAGAAGCAGGCTCATAGCAGAGGAGTCTGATGTGGGGCTCCATCCCATAACGCCGGATCACGCCCTGACCCTAAGGCAGACGCTTAACCGCTGTGCCACCCAGGCGTCCCTATCTAAGTGTTTTATCAGTGTCTCTCACTGACTATCCATCTATTTCTGACGACTTTGGGTAAACAAAATTAACTGACCTGAAATTCATATGGCAAGCTGGGATATGGTGTTGTGAAAATGGCATTAGTAACTCAAAGGTAATAAGAGGGAAGTTTGGAGTGTTGGTGACAATCTAATACCCTTCTACTCAGCAGCACATTCTTCAGGGATGGTTGACCCAGGAGATGTGGATGATTCTAGAACCGAATCCATGCAGGCCACCTGAACTCAAGTCTGACCTGGCTGGGCTACTTAAACATACACTAATTACCCTTAAGGGATCTTGTGTCTCTATGTTACAATTATAACCATCAATAATAATAATCACAAATCAATTATTAAATAATATATAATAATGACTGCTTATTATATTATTATTGTTTTTTAAAAACTTTATTTGTCAGAGAGAAAGCACATGCAGGGCGTGGCAGGCAGAGGGAGAAAGAGGCTCCCTGATGAGGAAGGAGACTGATGCAGGACTCGATCCCAGGAGCCTGGGATCATGGCCTGAGCCGAAGGCAGACGCTTAACGAACTGAGCCACCCAGGCGTCCCATCTCTTACTATATTATTAAGAAACAGATAATACCTAATACTTACTATGTACTAGTATCTACAGAAATCCTACTCGGTGCTCACAACCACTCTGTGTGGATGGCACAGCACGCTACGCTATCAATATCCCCATTTTAGCTCATGGGGACAGAGGCTAAGGAACTTGCTCAACATCACACTGAGATCAGCGATGGAACCAGCACCACATCAGACTGACACCAAAGCCCAGGCTCCACCCATCACCACCCTCCACTGACGTGAAGATTCTGTTCCTTAGTGTGTCTGTTAAAACTGAATCTGACATTTTCTTAGTGGTAGGTAAATCAAGCTGGACTCAGACCAAACGCTGGGGCTGGAAGGAACTACAGGGGTAGTCGGGATGAATTTTCCGCACTTTACAAATGAGGAAACTATGCCTCTGAGAGGTCAAGCTTCTTGCCCAAGGTCACAGAGCTGATTAGGACCAAGCTGGACTAGAATCAGACCCTCTACTCCCAGTCCACAGTACTTCTTCTCCACACCGCTGCCTCCCTACTTGGTGTGGCTAGAATCTCAGGAGCTGTAAATGCTTGGGGGATTCTCCTCCAGAGGAAAGTGACGGCACAGTCCAGTGGTTATGAGTGAGGTCTTGGGACCACACAGCTGTGGGGTTGCACACCAGCAGGTCTGGTGTGGCACCGACTTGCTGTGTGATCTCAGGTAAGTTCTCAACAACCATGTCACAGTGATGATGGGAAAATAAAAATGAGAAAATACATGTAAGAGGCTTAATACATATTCAGCTCTCAGTAGTTAGTCATTTTTATCATCATCATTAAGTCACCATTTGAAAGAGGAAGAAGGAATTTTGGGGCCTTTCATCTTAGAAGCCAGAGGAAGAGACTGTCGTGTATCAAATCATTTCAGGCTATGGAAACTTTTGCTTTGTTTTTATAACCTGCAACTTGTACCCTCTGGTGTGGTGCCTACCACAATAAAAAAAAAGATTTTTTTTTAAAGATCCCTAATGATACCTCATTTGTTCATATAAAAAGAAATGTCTGTAAATCTTGCTATACATTGTACTAACAGATAACCCAATTTAGAAACGCCCCTCCACCAAACACCCTGCTGTTCCCAGCTCTGTAGCTCTTCCCTCTGTAAAGAGAACGTTCATATCCCTTCTAGCTTGGCATTATCAGCAAACCCCATCAAGATGTCAGGGCAGTCTCAGAGTTAAATCTTCCCATGCCAAAATATCACTGGGCTATTTATGTCCATTCTTTCTTTTAAAATAAGATATCATCCACATACCATAAAATTCAGTTTTGAAAGTGTACAATTCAGTGTTTTTTAGTATATTCATAGAGTTGTACAACTGTCACCCTAGTCAACTTTAAAACATTTCATCACCCCCTGTACACATTAGCAATCATTCCCCATGCCTCACCCCCTTTCCTGGGCCATATCAGCCCCTGACAACCATTATTGTACCTTCTGACTCTATGGGTTTGCTTACTTTGTATATTTCATGCAACTGAATTATATAATATGTGGCCTTTTTTGTCTGGGTTCTTCCACTTACAATGTTTTCCAGGTTCATCAACATTATAGCATAAATCAGTATCTCATTTATTTTTATATGGCTGAATAATATTCCATTTTATGCATATACCAAATTTTGTTTATCTATTCATTTGTTTGTTTATCTATTCATTTGTTTACCTATTCATTTGTTGGACAATCAGATTGTTTGCAATTTTTGGCTAATGAACTTTTTTTTTAGCATGAATAATGCTATTATGAATAACTGTGCAAAAACTTTTATGTGAATATTTCTTCATTTCTCGTGGGTAAATACCTAGGAGTAAAATTGTTAGATCATATGGTAACTTTCTGTTCAGCATTTTTTTTTTTTTTTGAAGAATGCCCAAACTGTTTTCTACACTGGCTGAACAATTTACATTCCCATCATTAGTGTATGGGGCTCCAATTTCTCTACCTCCAGGTGAACATTTGTTTTGTTTTGTTTTCTTTTTTTTTTAAATTATAGCCATCCTAGTGGCTATGAAGTGGCATTTTATGGTTCTGATTTGCATATCCCTGATGACTAATGATGTTGAGCATTTTTTCATTTGCTTATGGGTCATGTGCATATCTTCCTTTGAGAAATACCTATTCAAGTCCGAGAAATTTTTGAATTGGATTGTTCATCTTTTTGTTGTTGTTTTATACATATTCTGATATTAATTTCTTATATATGTAATTTGCAAATATTTTAACCCATTCTGTGGGTTGCCTTTTTATTCCACTGATAGTGTTCTTTGAGGCACAAAAGCTATACATTCTGATGTAGTCCAATTTATCTATTTTTTCTTTTGTTGCTTGTGCCTTTGGTGTCATATCCGAGAAATCATTGCCAAATTCAATGTCATGAAGCTTTCCCCCCGTGTCTCATAGTTTTAGGTCCTACATTTAGGTCTTTGATCCATTTTGAGTTAATTTCTGTATATAGCGGAAAGTAAGGGTCCAGCTTCATTTTTTTACATATGTATATTCAATTTTCTGAGCACTATGTGTTGGAAAGACTCTCTTTTCCCCCACTGAATGATCTTGGCACCCTTCTCGAAAATAATTTAGGCAGATATGCTAAGGTTTATTTCTCAGCTCTCTATTCTATTCCATTGATCTATATGTCTGTCATTATGCCAGTACTGCACTGGTTTGATTACCATATATTTACAGTAAGTTTAGAAATCAGAAGTGCGAGTCCTCCAACTTCATTCTGCTTTTAAAAACTTATTTTGGCTGTTCTGGTTCCCCTTGAAAGTCCATATGAATATTAGAATCAGCTCATTAGTTTCTGCAAAAAAGGCAGCTGGAATTTTGATAGGGATGACACTGAATCGGTAGACTGCTTTGGGGAGTACCGTCATCTGAACAGTATTAGTCTTCTAATCCATGAACATAGGATATCTTTCCATTTCTTCATGTCTTATACAATTTCTTTCAACAATGTTTTGTAGGTTTTAGTGTACAAATCTCTCAATTCTTTTGTTAAATTTACTCCTAAGTATTTGATTGGTTTTGATAGTCCTGTAAATGGAATTGTTTTCTTAACTTCACTTTCCAATTTTTCGTTCCTAGTGTACAGAAATACAACTGAGCTTATCTTGCAACTTTGCTGAACCAATTTATTAGTTCTAATAGTGTTTCAGTGGATTCCTTAGGATTTTCTACATATAAGGCCATGTTATCTGATAATAAAGATAGTCTAACTGCTTCCTTTCCAATCTGGATGCCTTTTATTTTTTTTCCTTGCCTAACTGCCCTGGCTAGAATCTCCAGTATAATGTTAAATAGAAGTGGTGAGAATAGATATTTTTGTCTGGTTTCTGATTTTAGGTGGAAAGCTTTCAGGTTTCTACGATTATGCATTATGTTAACTGTGGGTTTTTTATAGATGCACTTTGGAAGGCTGGAGATGTTCCCTTCTATTTCTATTTTGTTGGGTGTTTTTTCATAAAAGGGGGTCAGATTTTGTCAAATGCCTTTTCTGCATCTATTGAGAGGATCATGTGGTTGTTATCCATTATGCTATTAATATGGTGTATTACTTTGATTGGTGTTCATACCTTTTAACTGTCCATTCAGTTTTACATTACATGTTTAAGAACAGTCTAAGAGGAGCCTTGTACAAGACTACCATACATTTACTGTCTATCTGCAAGCCCAGCCCTAAACTGGACCTGTACATTGGACAAGAACAGATGACAAACTGGGACGTGACTGTAACCATGACTTCACATCACAAACACTCTGATATTTTTAAAAATTATGTTTGTTTTAAAGGAAATATATATTTTTAAAATTCATGTTGAACATGTAATCTGTATTATTGTTTGTTATTCTAATCACATTTTCAACCCTTGACGATATGAGTATCAATTAAAATAGCTCTATGACTTAAAAGAAAACTGGTGCATGTTATTTCTGATTTAGTACATATTATTGCAGAAATGACCTGGACCAGACTTTAGATAGGTCAAAGTCACTTAATAAGAAAAACACATATGGACCTGGAAATTTTTTTTTCCTTAAAAGGCAATAATAATGGTACTGATAATATTACCTGCTAACACTTTACTTAATTATCTCCTTTAGCCCTATCAGCAACACTGTGGCCTAAGTAAGATTAGTATTCCATTTTACAGGGATGGAAACTCAGAAAGGTTAAGTGACATGCCTCTTTACTCACAGGTAGTAGATAGTGAGGCCAGGATTATACTTTGGGTACCTGAGGTTAATTTATGCATAAATTCAAACTGTTGATTTCCTCTTTTCAACCGAAATGGGACCAAAACCCGGAAAGTCATAGGATTCACACTGCCTCACTTGTTAACCAAGTACTATTTCAAGTCAAGTACTCATTACGTACTTTCTGTGGCAAGTTAATCCACTAGTGGATGAGGCTGTACAGGAACTGTTTTGTAGTTACTTATGCAGTTAATGGCTTTTTGACTATGTTTGATGATGTAAGTAGAAGATATTAATTGACAAAATCAAACCCAACTTAACAGGAAAAAATGGCTATGCCACAGTAGCTAACAATAGATTTGAGGACATTATAGCTTGGTGCATTAAAATCAACAGAGAGTTGTTATGTAGTGTGAGCTTCGTAATCCCCAACTCTAAGGCCAGCATCATGGACCTTCTTGAGTCCTGGCTCAGGGCACTATACTATCTGGCTTTCCTCTTAACTCTCCAGTCATGGCAGTGGTTTATGCCCCTTCTTGCAGCCCCTCAGCCTGAACTGTACATGTCTCAGTCCTCTGCTTGTCTCTCTCTCTCCCCTCCAAAAAAGCTCATCTCAAGCTGTCACCATCACAGCTAAGCAAATGACTTGCAAATGTATAATTCCAGTTCTGACCTCTCACTCAGATCCAATGCTGATGCTTTTGGGAGCGTCTCCTTGAACATTCCGGCATCTCAAAGTCAAGATACCCAAAATGGATATACTTCTCACTTTCTTTTTATGGTACCACTTTCATCTCCCCAGGTCCCAAACCTTGGAGGCATCTGTTATTCTTCAATGTCCTGGGAAGGGCTCAAATTCATTCATTCACCAGTTGTCCCAAGAATTGGTCCCTTCCATCTCATTTTCATTGTTTTCTCTCAACTATCACTTGCGTGGATGTCTGCAACAGCCTCCTGATTGTCCTCAGCTGTGAGAGACCAAGAAGCATCCTTATAAAATCCTTTTTCGGCCAACATCTGAGGGGTCAGAAAGGCCATTTGGCCTTGGAAGGTGATGTCCACGGTGGCAGTGGGAGATGGGAGAAAGGTGGAGGCCAGCCCAATAAAATGTGTAAAGAAAACACACAGGTTTATACATGTCCTGGAGAAACCTCACACTTCCTTCCTAAGGTCAGTTCCTTTCTGATTTGGTATAAAACAGTCATAGGAACTGGAAGAACAGCTGTTGGCCTCTCTCCCATGAGTCTGAGCAGCAGAGACAAAGGAGGTGCTGGTGCCTACCACCGGACACGGACAGTCCCGGCTGATTCGCATCGGTATCCGTGACTTGCTGCGGCACTACTGCCAGGTCTCCCTGTACAAACCAGGGCTTCACGCCTAAGGGCACCTTCATTCATATGCCTCCTGCTGGAAAAAGGGGGGGGGGAATAAGGAGGAGGTGAAGGAGGAGCCCTGGGCTCCAGATGCAACACAGGAAAGTGCTCCGGGGCCAGGTCTCTGAAGTGGGATGGAGCCAAGTTCAAATCCCTGCTCCTCACTCTCGAGTTGCTTAACCCTGTAATTAATCTTTCAGAGCAGACCAGGCCATCTGCTCATCTTCCTGTGAACTCCTAGCTGAGAAGGAGATCAAACACAGCAAAGAGATGAAAAGCTGAGGAAAATAAATTTTCCTAAACTCCTCACAAGTAAAATATCATATATGGAATGAATACTTTGGCAAATCTCTGAGGTTGGAAGGGGGTGGGATCACCATGAGGTTCCCTAAATGTCTTCTAAAACAGGACCATTCACTCAGCCTAACAGAGGCTTGGGTTTGTGGACTGGGGCAGGGAAATCTGGAGCCAGAAGGGAAATGGCTCAGGACAACAGAGGGTAAAGCTACCTGCTGTCTTTCCCCTTCTCAATTTCTTAAGGGAAATTTACAGGGGCACCAACTTATAGCCTCCAAGTCTCAGTTTTCTCGTCTTTGAAATGGGGGGCATGATCCTACCTCACCAGGTTGTTTTTGGAATTTCCTAAGATGTACATAAAGCACTCAGCATAGTGGCCGGCCCATTAATGGAAGACATGCATGTGTCCACGTGAACTCTAAGCAGGTTGTCATATACACTGGGAGTGTGTTCTCTTTACTTGTTTGTAGGCACATGAGGGTTGGCACAGGGGGAAACAGGTCATAAATACACATAAGACATATGGCTCCTTCATTCTGTTAAAGGCCCAATTACTCACTGGTGTGTTATTTCTTTCAGGGTGACTTCCTTTTTAAATACGGTTACGGATATAAATATAAATAATACAAGGAGATTATATTCTCTGACAGCTGGTGGATCAGATCTAATTACTCTAATTTCTTCACCTAAAGGGACCCAATGGGCTAGCCCCGTGGTGTCTAAAGGAACAATCACAAACTGGAACTGCACTCTGGCCACTCTGAGTGAGTGTTACACTTGTTGACCACTAGTCCTGGGCACCAAAGAGAACTCCCAACATCTTTATCAATGGAGAGCATTTTGAGGTCTTTTTAAGTTGACCTAGACCAAGGGACTGAGGATAGCAGGTAGGGGAGAAAAGATTAAGGTTGCAGGAGCAGTGGGCAGCAAAGCTAGGACTTGAACCCATGTTGTTACCTGAGGAGTCCATTGTTTAAAATAATGCAGATCCTGATTCATGAGGTCTCAAGTGAGGCCCAAGATTTCTGCTGGTTCTGGGACCACACCTTCCGGTGAGGGTTGGTGCTGGTGAAGTCCTTCCAATAGTTTATGGCACGTCCTTCCTGATTCAGTCAATGGCAATTATCATCATTTCTGTTGTGTGTGATACTTGAACTCAGGGAGCTGGAGGTGGCTCTCAGAAACTGGGAAAGTGCATTTGGGTTTTGCAGTCCGTTTTCTGTGAATTTGACCGGCTCACATCAGTGCTCCAGCATTCAAAGGCAGATTCAGGCAGAGCGGGTGAACTGACACCTCTTCAGAGCTGAGGGTCAGACCTCAAAGTACAGTGAAATGAAGATGCAGGAGAACAGGAAACAAACACGGTGCGTCCTGCATGTGGCAGCAAGCAAAGGGTGCGGTGGGAGGCTGGGGTCTTTGCTCCTGCTCCAGGACGGGGGACGGACCTGGCAGGGAAGCTCTTGGCCCTCAAAAGGTGAGTTAGCTCTCTTCAGGCAAAGGTGGGAGACAAAGAAGCCATGAGACACAGGTGCCTTGAGGCGGCTTTCAGAGAGAACCTGGAGTCTTGCTACTCAACAGGAGGGCCTTGCCTGGAGGCAGTAACTGCATAGTAGGGAACCTGATAAACCTTCAGAATCTCACCCCACCCCAGTAAATCCAAATCTGCATTTCAACAAGTTTCCCAGCAGACACATATGCACGTGACAGTGTGAGAAGCTCATGTCTCAAGGAATCTCGTTGCAAGTGGCTGACACAGAAACATCCAGAGTAGCGGAGGATGAGCTGGCTGGCTTCACAAACCTCACCCAGGGCCACAAACACAGTCATCATCCATCATTGCAATTATTAATGGTAGTAGCAAATGCAGCTTACATTTGTATAATGGCTTACAGTCAACAAAGCAGATACCTCTGCATTCCTTTGATTTACAGGACAAGCCTACTATTTCCACTTCGTGGATACAGAAAACTAAGGCTTGGAGAGACTGAATAATCAAATCTGAGGTCCCCCAGAGTGGCACTTTGAAATTGCACTTCAAAAATCCATTTCAACAAAGAAGCCTAAATCAAAGTTATTTTATTATACATTGGTCACTTCATAAATACACGGTTTCTCATTAATTTGTACTGAGTAATAGAAAAGATTAGTCTTAGTCACTATTTTTAAAGCAAAACAGGCTTTTTGATTTTAGGCTCAAAGTGATAAAGATATAAGAAGGATTTTTCTGAAAAACAACATCACCAGTATTTGTATCCAGGTAGGCAGCAAGCAGTCACCCCTGGGAACTCTAGTTGTGCTAGAAAGGTGCTCTCTCTAGGTAGCCCTGGGTCCTTTCTCAGTGCCAGGCACTGTTGTCTGGGCCTCCTACACCTTAATATTGCTGTCTCCAGCCCCCAGCAGAGCACCTGCAGAGAGGAGAGCTCAGTAACTGTCACCCAATAAACACATAGAGAGATTGATAAGCACAAAGGAGTGTGACGCGGCCCAAGGTCAAAGGGATCCAAGACCTGGGGCCCTCTGCGGAAAGGTCAGAGGTTCTGGGAGGGATGCGGCAGCCATGTCTGCAGACCCTTCCTCAGATAACTCATGTAATCTCTCCAAGTCCAGACATTCAGGGAAGAAGCAAAGGATGGGAAGAACAGGAAGTCCTACAAGTGGAATCCATTGGCAAGGCTGATCTGGGACCCACTTTTGATAAATGAGGAGGGAAGTCTGTGTTTGGCTGGAGATCACTATTTTGGTCCATCTGTATACCTTTCCCTGCCCCTTCTGGATCCATTTCTCTTCCTTTCCTTTCATCCATTCCTTTCCTCCTCCCTTCCTCCCATCCTTTCTCTCTTTTCCCTTTTTTTTTTTTAAGATTTTATTTATTTATTTGACAGAGATAGAAACAGCCAACGAGAGAGGGAACACAAGCAGGGGGAGTGGGAGAGGAAGAAGCAGGCTCCCAGTGGAGGAGCCTGATGTGGGGCTCGTTCCCAGAACGCTGGGATCACGCCCTGAGCCGAAGGCAGACGCTTAACCGCTGTGCCACCCAGGCGCCCCTCTCTTTTCCCTTTGAAAGGAAAAGTTGGCATTAAAAATTCCAACTTTCTCATGCCTGAGCTAGAGAAGGAGAAGAAGGGATTTATCTGTGCATTATTCCACTGTGCAAGCTAGGAAGATTAGAGAGACTTTCCAGGCAGGTGAGGTGTTGTATGTGGCTGATGCAGCTTGGAATCGTGGGGAGGAGAGGGTGGGGATGGGAGAAATGAGCTCTGAAAGCCAAGAGCCAGGAAGAGCTGCCATCCAGAGCCCCCTCCTGCTGGGGTCTGCTTTGACTTGGGGCCCACCCACAACTCCAGACAAGCCTCTAGACCAGGGTGCCCTTCACAGCTCCATTTCCCACAGTCCCCTCCAGGTTCCCTTGCTCCCCTCCTGCCAAATCTGACCTGTTCCTTGCTAGTCCCGGTCTGGAGAACCATTCTGTAGCTAAGCCTTTGTTCTCGGTATCTCTGGAATGTCTTCTTTGTCCCATCTCCATCTTTTTTGGTCTGTTTGTTTTTATTTTTGAGAGTGTACTAATCACCTTATATTCATTAGATTCATTTATTTTATACCATTCTAATTCTCTGAGGCTAGTATCTGCACTATCCCCATTTTACAAGCAAGATGATGAAACTTAGGAACAGAGGAGGTAAGTCATCTGCCCTGGGTCACACAGCTTGTATATGGGATTTAGGTTTGTCTTTCACCAAAGGGCACACTAACTGTAGCCTCATATGTATCGCTGTACAATGTAACCACATGTTCACGCGTCAGTCTGTCAACTAAATCACCAACTCCTAGGGATTGAGAACACTGCCTTTTTTCAGTTTTTACCCCTGGCTAGAACAAAGGCATGGCCAGTGCTCAGTACATGTTTTTCATATTGTGCTGTATTACAGTGTAATTCCTAGAAGTAGACTAGAGACAGGGTAATAGCTCCAGTCTAGTTCAAATTATGCTTCTCTGACCTCTGAATCTGTGACCATGTAGGGCTGGGTTCTTAGTTGCTCTGTGTCTTGGTTTCTTAACTCTCTGTCCATCTCCATGTTTAGTCGCTCACGATTATCAGGGACTAGGAGAATTGTTTGCTCTTCTTCAATCCACCCCCTTTTGCTGTCCCCAAATTGCCTCACAGTGTCCAGCCCCCAGTAGGCCCTGAGTTGACTACTTAGTGAATGAATGAACATTCATAATCTCTCTGAATCTGCTTCCCCAATTTTTAAAAACATTGGGATCAAGAAAGAAAATATGACAATTGTTCTGGGGAGCTAGATGCAAAGTTACACGATGCTACGCGTATAGAAAACTAATTAAACTGTTTGGCTGGAAAGAGGGACAAAAGATATTGAAAATAGAAATCGAGGTTGGGAACTTAGCAAGACCCTGTCTGTGGAAAATGTGAATGCTCTCTGGACCTTTTCCAACCGAGTTCCTGGATATATTACACACTTCCAGAAGATCTAACTTGGGCTTTAAAATCCCACCAGCGGGGGGGAAAATACTGAATACGTTATAGATTCAGAACACAATCCATTTGTGGGTTTGCAACCGAGGTGTTAAAACACTTGAGAAAAGGACAGAGACCGAAGTTCGTGGGGTCTCATCAGACTGGAGCAGAGCAGCTGAAACAAGACAGAATCCCACTTGAAGACCCTTGAGGCCTCCAGCCCTTCTCCTTGGATAACTCTGAAAGGCGTCCAGCGACTTCCAATTTGGGCAGGGGTTTGTTTATTCTGCTTGGTTCAAATCAGGGCTACGGATCCCTAATGGTTTTCATGTCCCTAAAGGTTTTCCACATTTGGGCAAGATCTATGCTTTATGGAAGCGGAGGAGGCCCTGCTCCCAGCCAGAGGGGCTGGGCCAACACGCCAAGAGCACGCAGATGCCCGGACTCCAGGAAAAGGTTAGCAGCGTCTACCCGCTGGCACAAGCTTGGAGATTTTCACAGTGGTGCTCTGTTGGTAATAAAAATGCCTCCATTCTTAACCAACTGTAATTTTTATTACATTTCATTTTTCTCCCAGTGATGCTAAATTTTCAAGACTAGTCTTTTTCCTGTAATCACTGCCCTGTGTCAATGAAACTACATGGGCTCGCACCAGCTTTTGGCTCTTTATTCTGGGTGAACCATTCCTAATCATTCAGGTTTGTGATTGCCACTCTCCTTTCTACAGAAGATGACTCTGCCTCCAGGCTCTTGACCCCCAACATGCTGCTGTTGGTCTGACCTTCCTAATATTCAATCTGCTAAGAACCTGTGACTCTCTAATGCTTTAGGTCCAGACTTTCACCTTGCTCTCAGAACTGTAGCCACACCTACCAAATTAACCTTATCTCTCCTATTCACCCACTGGATTGTTGCTGAGAATCATTTCCTCATTGTTTCCCAGGCATTGCACTCATTCTGACCTTGGCACCTCATCTCACCTGCTTCTCTTGCCTGGAACAAATCCTATGTATCCCAGGGAGACCCCCTGCTACACCGACCAAAAGCCAGTTCAAAGACAACCTGTTTGTGTTTGCAGCCCTTCTCCTCTATGTCTAAACTTCTAGCCCAGCCTCCTACACCCATGACCTGAAATCCTCCAGAGCCTGTGCAAATCTCAGAATACAATCCAGGGGTCCCAAATGTTGATTGCTGCAAGGCCAGGCAGGTGCCATGTGTAGCCGGGGAGGAGTACGGAGCTGGTGTGTCTTATCTGGGGGGTTAGTGTGGGTCAGGGGCCAACCCACGGGGCCAAAAGTGAATGGTGGCCCAGGATTGCCAGAGAAGCCAGAACTCTATATTTTAATGCAAAATTCCCCAATTTTTAAACTACTACAGCTGTCAAAGAAAAATACACATAGCCTGGATTTGGGCCACAAGGGAGGTTTTGCTTCCCTGGTATAAAAAGTAAGATAGGACTTCAGCTCATAGTACTCACCGAGCTTGGCACAGGGTGGGGAGCTAAGTCTCTGTTCCTGGAGGGGGGCTATCTTCAACCTCCCTCTCTAGATCCTACCAGGCTCTCTTCTAAACTTCTTGGAATACAGGTCTCAGAAAGTAGAGGGAGCTGGACTACTAGGCCATTCCCCACTCCGAACCACCACGTACCAGCACATTAGCTGATACTATCTAGGTCTCTTTTTCAGAATAATCATTTATTTTCAGATTCAATAGCCATGATGATTTTACATGTAAATATTTTAATTTGGGGTGCAAAAAAAAAGGGGTAGTGCAGGTGGGGGGGCATCTCTGGTTTATTTTTATAAGAACCATTCTTTAAAAAACACCGTGTGATCACTTTTGCTTAAAACCCTTTGATGGCTTCCCACTGCTTCTAGGGATAAAGAAACGCCGGTATCATCTGGCAGTTTGTTTTGTCTCTCTGTGCCTTAGTTTCTTCATATGCAAAAATATCGTTTTTAAATTAGATAATACTTTAAAAACACTTGTCACAACACCTTGCTGCACAGTGAGCACCCAAGACCTGTTAGCCTTTGTGGTTCTGACTTCTCCAGACCACTTTACATCCAAATCTCAAACCTGCCATACTCTCTTCTGCCACCAGGCCTTTGCACATACATTGCTTCTGTCTACGCTTCCAAACCCTCTTCTCGTAGTTTATATATGTTGGACCTTTAGCCCTCGGCTGAAACATCATTGCCTCGGCAAGGCCTTATCTGCTCAGGTCAAATCCCCCTACACAGCCAGGTCCCAATCCTTGGTAGCATGTATCAGGTTTTAATCTGCCATTTGTTTTCAAAAATACTTGATTCCCTACAGGTTTCTAAGCTCCATGTGGGTAGGAACAATCTCTGCTCTATTCGTAGCACCTGCCAGTACTTCGAATAAAGTAAATGAATTTTCACCACCAGTGGCCTCTTCTTGGTGTGTTGGGGTATGATAACCATAAGGCAGAGGGTTTCCCCAAAGATAAGGAGGAAATGAGGACTTCTCTCCTGGCTTGAGGGCTGGACAATGAAAGTGTCCTCATCACTATGCTCAGGGAAGAGACCCTGGGTCCCCCAAAGCAGGGCTAATGAAGAGGTTGGGGTGACCCCCTTCCTTCTTTCCCTCTTCTCTTTCCTGAACAACACTGTGAGCCCACTTTGCAGAGATCAGACCTTCAGGACCACTTGCCAACTGGCCTAGGGGTATGAGGGCACATGGGAATAATAGAAACAGACAGGCAAGAAATCATTTCACAGCTGTCCACCTCACTGTGGGCCACCTGATGCCTCCCGACTGGGCAGGACTCTGTCTTCTGTCACTGAACTTCCATCGCACACTGAGCAGGGCTGGGACCAGCCTAAATGATTTTTGTAAAAGATGCATGAAGAACATTCATTGCTGGTAAGTTAACTTTTGGCGCTAGTGATGCTCAGAGGATGGAAGGAGACAGTTTCAAACGTTCTTCCTGGTGTTAGTACAGGTACCTGTGTGTTAGCCTAGAGTTGTGTGCATGTGTTCATTTGTTCATTCACTCACTCAACAAATATTTTCTGGGACCCTTCTGTGTGTTGGGTGCTGTGTGACTTTTTTGGTAGAGACCAATATATTTGCTTAGCCCATTAGCTAATGGGAGTCTCTTCTTCTCTCATTTGGTTGATTCTGTGCTGTGACTATTGGGAAGAACCCCATCTACCCTTATAGGTGCCCATATGAAAGAATGCTTGAGATAACCTTGAAGTGTTCAGATGTCTCTAGGTCAAGGAGGTGGCAGGTATGTAGGAAAATGATCAGTTTTGTAGTCAGATGGACCTCCGTTCAAATCAGGGGTTCCATGTTGTAATTACACACATATGTACACAGAGAGAAAGAGGGAGAGAGATAGAGATGGAGATAGAGAGAGAGAGAGAGAGAGAGAGAGAGAGAGAGACTGAATAGGAGAGAACCTGAATGGCTTCCTAGTGGTTAAGAACTTGGATTTGGGAATCAAACAGGCTTGGGTTCACATGCTGGGTTTGCCCCTACTAGCTGATCACCCCAGTTAAATGTTTTGGTTCTAAACTTGGTAGTTTGTAAGTCCAGCTCTTGTGAGTTGCCAAAGTCTCTGAAATTTTGTGTATTCTCAGTTCCCTTCTATGTTCCTCATAATCCACAGAAATATCTCTTTGAAATGGATTTTAAATGAGTCTGCTTATTAATGCAAAAATGCGACTCTGGATATACACAGGTAAAATACCCACCAATGCTACCAAGGGTGCTTCTGGTGACTGTGAAATTCACAGGGAGAGCCTCAGAGGGGCTGAAGCATACATTTGTTCAGACCTTCATAGAATCACTTGTGGGATTAATATTCTAGGAATCACGCTTTTAAAAAATTTGTGGTCATGATGAAATACAGAGTTAATAAGACTTTAAGTACCAAATATGTATTTCTAGTTGGCAAAGTATTTTAGACTTTCTTGAAGATGGTAAAATATCTTCTGTTAGAATTCAGTTCATTGATGACAAAATACTCTTAAAATGCCCACTTAACTATTTAACTGTATTACTAATTTATGATTTCTTGGTTTTAAGACCCAATCCCAACAGAAGTTTAAATAAGACCTAGACTATCTTGAGATATTCCTTTTTCCCCCTTTAAATATTTGCTACTGATCCACACGTTATTATAAACAAATTATAAGCATATTCCATTATGTTCTATAACTGTTCCCATGGACAAGAATTTTCATAGTTCATTTAAAATGAGTTTTTGTTCTTTAAAAGAATAAATAATTCAAAAACACTCAAAAGGTTACATCTACTGCAAAATCTCCTTTAATTTTATGCATCTTCATAAAAACGTATCAATATTAACTTGAACACTAAATTCTGTACCAATCATAGATTTTTAGACATGGCTCCTAATCCCAGGTATAAATGCTTTGTATCTTTTCCACTCTGGAGGGGAGAGAGAATGATATCAACAAAGAATGAAGTAGAAACAACAGAAGCTTCACCATACAGGTGAGGGCTTGTTTTCCTTGGTGAAATAGGGCTTCACAATTCTCCAGGCTCTTAAATGGTTTTAGAAACCTCCGACTTCACTCAAGAGGTATGGGAACTTCCCTCTGAGCCTCTACTCCTGTGCTTATTTCCACTATAACATGTACACCGAAAACCGCATGTTTATCGATCTGTCCATCTCCTCCAGTAGCAAATGAATTCCTTGAAAGTTAAGACAATATCTATTCATTGTTTAATCTCAGGACCTAGCACAGGGATTTGAACACAGTAGGTGCTCAATAAATATTTACCAAATACATAAATGAATAAATGGCCTGTTGCATGAGCCCTAAGGGAAACCTAACTGAAGACTCTATGTGGGCGAGGGGGGGGGGCAGCCTGTAGCTACCTCCTTTCAAGTGTCCCTTAAGAAGCTACTGATCTGGGTCCACAGCCGTGGAAACATGGAGGGTGTCTTTCTTTCTGTGTGCATCTGTGACTGAGCTAAGAGCAGGGAGCTTGAATTAAGAACAGTGGAGGGTTGGCATTCCAAGGTGGCAGTAATCATGACCACCACCATCATCCTCAGCATCGGCATCATTACACTTATTGAGCACATATTAGGTGCCAGCTGCTAGGCTAAGTTCTTTATATACATTATCTTATTTAATCCTCCAAACAACTCTATCAAGTGGTGCTCTTATTTTCATTTTATAGATGCCGACACTGAAGCCTCGAGAAGGAAAGTCACCTACTCAAGATAACACGGTGTTGAAATCAAGTCTCAAATTCAAGACAGAATGATGCTCACATTGCATTTCTTTAAATCATGAAACAACACAGAGGCTGACAGTCCTATCAGGACAAAGAGCCTGAAACCACACTTGTCTTATTCATTCTGAGCCCCTCTCCCCACCCTACTTCAACAAAGCCTCTGGTCCTCCCCTCTCTGTCTTTTCATTTGAATGGGAGCCCCAAATGGTCTTCGGTATGGCAGCTGGTAACAATGCTACTGGAAACAAGGGGCCTGAATCCATCAGAATCTTCACATGGGCTCCAAAAGCCTCTTTTAAAACATGATCCATGTAGTATGTGCTCATGGAAATCAATATTCCAACAGTATAGATGAATGAAAAGTGACAAGTAAATGGCTTCTCTTGGAAGTAACCATTTTTGTTTTTTTCTGTGTCTGTTCTTGGGCAGTTATGTCCTTACACTAAAAAAGGTTTATATCTCTATTTCTTTTTATATTCCCTTCCCCTGAAAGAAGAATATATTCAATCACCTCAATGAAAGATGAGGAATTGGGCCCATTTTTCCAATTATTGCAAGCTATATATTTTCAGTTTTTTTTTTTCCTACTGGTAACTGCCTCAGCTTTAAAAACTATTCTTAAACTTCTCTCTTTAGCTTTCGATTTAAATGTATTTCTTGACTCCCCCAGGGTTATCCATCTGCTCTTTATTGTTTTCTAATTAAACTCCCCTCGTTCAGGGTAAATACAACAATTTCTTATTCCAGTTTGGTTTCTGGGGGACATTTAATTACTGACATAGAAAAATCATCTTTCAAGACTTTTTCTTTTTTCTTTTTTTTTTTTAAGATTTTATTTATTTATGTGACAGAGATAGAGACAGCCAGGTAGAGAGGGAACACAAGCAGGGGGAGTGGGAGAAGAAGAAGCAGGCTTCCAGCGGAGGAGCCTGATGCGGGGCTCGATCCCAGAACACCGGGATCACGACCTGAGCCGAAGGCAGACGCTTAACGACTGCGCTACCCAGGCGCCCCAGGACTTTTTCATTTAGAATATCCAGGAGTTCAGTTTTATTTGTACCAAACAAGTTATTTTGGGGAAGGCTTAGAATTTAATTGCTGTTTTGTCTTCAGGTATAGTTTCAAATAACTAACTTGCAAATAGATTTCTGGAACATGGACCATTCTGAGATTCTATACCTATGACTTAACAATTTCATGACCAGCTCAAATACGGAGACCCCAAGCGGCTATCTGGGGTTGCTGTCCTCACCAATCACCTTTCTGAATTAATGATTAGGACTTTTTTTTAATCATAAAGAATTTATTAGTTTCCTATTTTAGAGGTTTTAGCACTTATGCTGAATAATTAGTATTTAGTGAACCCTTAACTTCCTGATTTCCTGAAGTGATGTTGGGGAAGGGGACAGGAGTGGGCAAACGATCCAACAATCCTATTAATTTTTAACCATTAATAACAAATTGGAAGGATACTTTAAAATATTTTATTTATTCATCTGAGAGAGAGAGAGACAGAGAAAGCACAAGCAGGGGGAGAAGCAGAGGCAGAAGCAGACACCCTGCTGAGCAGGGAGCAACATGGGGCTCAATCCCATGACCTGAGTTGAAGGCAGACGTCCAACCATCTGAGCCACCTAGGTGCCCCAAATTGGAAGGATTTGAAATGATTTTTTTTAAGATAATATTAATGGTTATCGTAAGCCCAGCTCTCTTTATCCATACTATATCCATCTAATCCCCACATTCTATTAATTCTACCCCTTACATAGGCCTCTCTGATGCTTCCCCAGGATTCAGACTTTTTGGTACAGAGAACAGTCTGTGCACTGCACAAAGGTGCTTACCCGAGTGGAAAAGAGGTCTGAAATCCAGCCAGCATGCTGTGCCATAAACGATATGCATGGGTATGAGGCTGTATCACCCTGTGGAGGGTGAGGAGGGGGGCCTTTTTGTAATTTTTACCAGTTGCTAAATGTGCCAACAACACTCTACCAGGAACAGTGCCTTAGCAATATCCTCCAAAGTGCCTCTGGTTCTCATTGCCCTTTCCCTCCATCCACCTCCACACCAAGCACACTCACCTGAAGTATCAGAGACTAAGTATGTTTGGGAGTGAAGCCCAGCAGGCTATATTTTGGATGCTTATGCCAGGGTTAACGATGACACTCTTTGCAGTCCCATCCCTTACTGTAGCCAGATGGATCTTTCTAAAAACCCAGTTTGCTTAAATGACACCCTTCCTTAGTACCCTTCAGCATCTCTCTCTCTCTCCCTCTCTCTCTCTCTCTCTCTCTCTCTCTCGTTATATACAAAGTGAAATCCAAGCTCTTTATCATTAAATACAGCCCCCCTAGAGACCTATTTTCTCCTCCCAGCCCCAGCCCTAGCCCCAGCCCCAGCCCCATGCCTTCCTATGTAGCTTTTGTACTTCCCAAGCTTCTGCCAGAACAGCCTGGTAGACCAGCAGTTCCCTGAACACAGTGTGTCTCTTCCTGTCTCATGCCTTTGCACCTGTGTGCCTCATTCCCTCTGCTGGTTGCCATCAGCTCTTCCATTTGTCCCCAGTCCACCCTAGGGAGTCTCCCTCATCAGTCAACACTCCAGATCTCTATTCTAACCTATCAGGTCACTCTGTTCACAAGCCTAGTTGGGAAAGAACAGGCAATTATGTTATTATGGGCCTGTGAGTGAGGAGTGGATGGGCTGGTATAGTCAGGGTGGCTCTGGACCCCAAGAGGCAACTGGAGCCTTGGAAGGAGGGGAGAGGAGTTCAGACAGGAGTAAGGGAAGCTCCAGAAATAGCCCTGCAACCATTCCAGAGCCCTGGTGCTGAGAATGGTTTACTGAGACACTGAAAATGGCCTTTGTGCCAGTTCAAAAACTTACTGAATATATTTGCATTTTCATTTTGTATGAGTTTGATATGTTTGTGCAACCTACAGTGTAAATTAGTATTTTCTTTTTTTGGTTCTAAAAGTATCTTATTCAATTAAGTGTTCAAATCAAATACCAATGACTACCTGTTCCTTGATTCTGTGAACCCACCCACCACTCGATTCCATGAAGGTCTATGCCAGAGGGGTCTTTCTAAAAACCTAGTCTGATCAATCACACTCTTCCTTAGAACCTTCAGTGTCTTTCATTACTTACAAGGTAAAATCCAAGCTTTTTTATCATGAACTACAGCCCCCTGAAGACCTACTCTGTGCCTGGTCCTGTGCTAGGCAAGGTGTGTATGGGAGGAGGATGAGCATCAGAGCTTGTGACTAGAAAAAACGCCAAACAACTAAAATGAGTTGGAGACAGACACTGCCCCTGGGGAGCTGCAAACATGTCTCCATCATAGCGGTGACCATGAGCCTTGGAGAAGGTTGGTCTAGGTCGTCTGCACACATCTACTGGCTGTGTGACTTTGGACAAGTCACTTAACCTCTTTGAGCTTCAGTTTCCTGGTGCTATAATTTCCTCCTCACAAGACTGACAAAAGGACCATCTCAGTTTCCTAGTACTGCTGTTAACAAGTTACCAGGACTGGGATGGTTGCTAACAACAGAAATTTTTCTTCTCCCAGTTGTAGAGGCTAGACATGGAGAATCAGGGTGTTGGCAGGGCCATGCCTCCTTTAAGACTCTGGTTAGACTCCTCCCTTGCTTCTTCCCAGCTTCTGGCGGCGGCTGGCAGTCTTTGACGTTCCTTGGCTTGTGGTTGCGCCACTCTCATCTCTGCCTCCATCATCACATGGTACTCACCACAATGTGGGTCTGCTTCTATGTCTCTTCTCTTCCTCAAACAGGAAAAGCCTGGGTTTGGGGCTCACTCTCACTGAAAATGAGCTCATCTTCACTTGAGTACCTCTGCAAAGAACCTATTTCCAAATCAGGTCATATTCATAGGTACTAGGGGTTAGGACTACAATGTATTTCTTTTGGGGGACACAAGTCAACCCACGATAAGCACTAAATGAAATAATGCAGAAGGGCTTGCTGCATTGCCTGGAACATGGTATGCACTCAACCGGCTGCCTCACACTACTTCTGATTACCTGTGTACCCAAGTGCAAGGTTCTTAATGTCTCTAGGCCTCAGTTTCCTCATTAGTAAACAGTACCTCCTTCGGTGGACCACTGAGTGGCTTTCAATGAAATTACACAGGCAAAGCACTCAGAGCAATACCTGGCACCCAGCAAGAACTAAGAAAATGTTAACAAGTAGTATTATTGTAATTCTACCCAACTCTAACCTGCCCACATGCCCAATTTTCTCTTTACAAATGGAAGAGTTTAAAACTTCCGAGATAACACTAATGGGGATGTCATCTTGAAGAAACTAAAAAAAAAAAAAAAAAAAAAAGTAATTCCTCTGCTTGAACCTTCTTCCCCTTCAAAATATAGATAACTGTTTTGGCTAAAAAAGCATCATGTCTCCAGTTACATTTGAGGTACGTGACTTCACCCTCCCCTGGTACTTTGGAAGCAAGTAAGGTTATAAGCAAGGTTATAAGCAAGGGTGCAGAGACACAGTCCTCAGTCACACCTGGCCATGGAGTGATGCACTTGGGTCACACGCGGTGCTTTACTCTGAGGTTACGCTTAGGTGTGTAGTCACAATCCTCGGTCACACCTGAGTATGTTTAGGTCACACCTAGACATGGAGTCACATTCTTGGGTCACACTCAGGCATAGCGTCACAGTCGTGGATGACACCTGACTACTGCGGGCCCAAGGCATAGGGCTTTGTCCTATACCCACCAAACTTACTGACCCCGTGAGCTATAGACCCAACCATCAACTGTGTAGCCCAGCACTTCATAAATCTCTTGGCGGGTAGCAAGAGCTACCTCAGTAGACCTAAAACCTAATATTACATTTTTGTTGGAGTAAGAAATATTATTGTTCAAGTTGAAGACTTCCAGATGTAACCCCTTACATTCTCCCCAGAGGTGACACAGCACTCGGCCACAGTGAATGAATACTTCCTAGTTGATTAAATGGTATGGAAACATACCCCAAATTACATAAAGCATACTTTTAACCACCAAGAAAATAATTTCAAGGCCACAAAACTAATAAGTCAGAGGATTTCTTTAAATAAACTTAAATCTGGGAATCAGAAGTATGTATATGCTGCCTTCCCCTGCTTGGTAGGCACGTAAACGGTAATTGTTTTGATTATGAGGAAGTCAACTAAGACAGCCTTTATAAACTAAATTATTTATGAGGTACAGTCACATAGTTCAAATGTGTATGTGTATTCTTATTACGACTTCTTGTTTTTATCCTTGAAGGTATTAATTTTAGAAAAATACATAAATAGAATATCCTTATTGCAATAAAAGAAAAATTTATTAGACCTTTCTATCAGAAACAAAATACTGTCTACTTTCAATAAGAATATTAAATATGTGGGGCACTTTTTGTTTTCATATTAATATTTGATTTACACTCTATATATGACCAATAACTTTAAGATAGTTATTCTTTGCATATACATACACACTCAAACTGGTTAAAATGAACAGTGGAGTTTTCTTTTCTACTACATAATTTAAATATGAATAACTAAGCTTTGTCCTGGTTATATGTAAAAACTTAATCCTTTAATTTACAAACTTACTTAGCAACAGTTTGAGAAGGAAAAATTGAGTTTAATGTACCAAATTTATTATATTGGCTGGTACAATGTGCATACTTAAAAACACTTAGCTGCCTTCTAATGAAAAATCCTTTCCCTTACCACTATTTTTTTCTAATTAACTATCAGTGCTTTACATTAATATCAGCGATCTCACTTCTTTCTCTCCCTTTTTACTTTATCTCGCTTTTGTTATTTTCAGTAGAGAGTACACTGGAAAAAAAAAAAAGAAACAAAAGCAGGTAATGGGTTTAGAATACCTCCTGATTATTGAGCCAAAAGCAGGTAATGGGTTTAGAAAACCTCCTGATTATTGAGCCAATTAATTCTTTCGACCGTCACTGGTATAGGGAGTTGATCCTGAG
The DNA here is from genome assembly GCF_017311325.1 of Ursus maritimus. NCBI lineage: Eukaryota > Metazoa > Chordata > Mammalia > Carnivora > Ursidae > Ursus > Ursus maritimus. The sequence goes on from NW_024426885.1 coordinate 32,553,978, forward strand.
ATATTCTAGCAAGGTTAATGGGGAGGGGGAGAAAGGGACCTAGACCAGAAGTAGATGGTGTAAACGCTCCATTTCCCATTTTGAGACAGCACACCTTTGCAATACAGGGCACACCCCTGCTAATCAGCGCTTCATATCAAAAAATGTTTCTGGTTATTTGGCAAACTTTCAACTTCATAGACAGACCATCCTTGGTGGTCCTGAAGGCAGAAAACCAGGAATGTTTGTGTACTGATTGTCTGCTGTCCTTCTAGAGTCACCTGTACCATCAGAGGTGTGGAAGCTCAATGAGTTATTGAAGAGTCAGCTGAATCCTGTAGTCTGTGGGAAAGTTGCAAGGCTGCAGAACTCTGGCCAATCAAGCCTTGAGTCCCCAGTTCCTGATTTGTAAATGCCTTGTGACTCACGAACAAATGACTGGACATTTTCTCTTCCTATTCTCACCTACTGCAGGCTGCTCCAACCCTCATCTGGTAATCACAACCACTTCCACAAGACGAGCTGACTTGTGCCCCCTCCTGAGGTTCACGTGAAAAGCTGTTTTCATATTTCTTTTTCTACAACCTCGATTCTCTCTAACATCATAATAGACCTGGGACCAAAGAACTACATAACATCTTCTTCCTCTTTTAAAAATTTTCTGTTCTTTTTTTTGGGGGGGAGTTTTAAATACATATAAGATGTAGCATATTAACCACTTTTAATTGTATATTTCAGTGGCATTAGATACATTCACACTGTTGTATAGAACTCTCCATCTTGTAAAATGGAAACTCTATACTCATTAACAATGACTCCCCATTCCCTGTCCCCCGCTAGCCCTTGGTCTCTATGATGCTGACTGTTCTAAGTGCCTCATATAAATGGAATCAAACAGTACTTGTCTTTTCCCCTCCTTTTTCTCTACCTTTCCCAACTCCCTTTAATCTACTTCAAACATGACCTCTCTCATGGGAGAAGTCATTCTTTTTAAATCTCTTCCTTACCCTTTTCCTTTGGGGGAAAAAAATTTAACCCTGCTCGGCTTCTCTTCCCTTCTTCATTCCATTTATAAGCCTCCATTAAAAAGGGGGGCGGGAACTACTGGGGTAATAATTTTCTGATTCTTTTATATAGGTATAAGTTTTGAAATGTGATTAACCATACAAGAGAACTAGATGCCAACTCTAAAATCTCTAAAATGGCCCGAAGTTCTTTTCAAAATCTTCATAAAAGTTTCAATTTAACTCTGTTCATCTTGATTAAACTTATTTCCCTTAAGCAGGAAGTGTCTTTTAACTCATTTATATTGCTTTTTCTTTGGAGGCTGATTCACAGTATTCCAATAATAGCATTTGAAGAGAATAAAGAGAATACACTTCCCTGGGAAGTGTATAGATTTCAACCATGTTGTGGGTTAAAGAGGTTTTTTAGGACAAGAGTCAACCAAATCACAATGTTTAATACTGTGTCTCTAGGAAAGTATTCTCAGTTCCACACAACTCCTGAGAAATGAACTTCTGGAATAAAGTTATTTATAAAATGGGGACTGAGTCTGTGTTATATACTTCCCAGAGATTTTCATTAGCAATACAGAGCTGTCGGCCAACTCAATGCCACAGGACACACAGTGAACAATGAGAGAAGCAGACAACCAGATCACAGCGCCAACATATCCTCCAGACCCCCTGCTGGAGTAATGGGCCAATAGTCAATATGCTGAACCTACAGACTCTATAAACATTCTATAATTCTGAACACCTATATGGTTTTTTAATGTATTTTCTTCCACTGCATGTTAAAGAAACATATGTTTCAGCATGGCACATATAGACTTTGAAGACCCCACGGGAGAGGGCACTGAAGTTGGAAAAGTTTTCCAAGAGAACAAGTCAGAGCTACAGAAGTAAGCCTGGAGCAGAAGCCAGCCAGGTAATTGTATTGTTCCGCAGAAGCTACTTACAGAGGGATATAAAAAACCATTAAAGAGCTACAGAACAGAAAGTTAAAGAAACTCCCAACTCTTGCATAAATTGACAATTTTAAGATAACACATTAGCTGATGGACCAATGAATATCTGAGCTGGGAATGTTGATCAAGAAGTTCTGATCTTCCAACAGTACATTAAAAGGATTATCCATCACGATCAAGTGGGATTCATACCTGGGATGCAAGCGTGGTTCAATATTCGCAAATCAATCAGCGTGATACATCATATCAACAAGAAAAGACTCAGGAACCATATGATCCTCTCAATCGATGCCGAAAAAGCATTTGACAAAATACAGCATCCTTTCCTGATTAAAACCCTTCAGAGTGTAGGAATAGAAGGAACATTTCTCAATCTCATAAAAGCCATCTATGAAAAGCCTACTGCAAATATTATTCTCAATGGGGAAAAGCTGGAAGCCTTTCCCTTAAGATCAGGAACTCGACAAGGATACCCACTCTCGCCACTATTATTCAACATAGTACTAGAAGTCCTTGCAACAGCAATCAGACAACAAAAAGGGGTCAAAGGTATTCAAATCGGCAAAGAAGAAGTCAAACCGTCTCTCTTCACAGATGACATGATACTCTATATGGAAAACCCAAAAGAAGCCACTCCCAAACTATTAGAAGTTATAGAGCAATTCAGTAACGTGGCGGGATACAAAATCAATGCTCAGAAATCAGTTGCATTTCTATACACGAATAACGAGACCGAAGAAAGAGAAATTAGGGAATCCATCCCATTTACAATAGCACCAAAAACCATACGTTACCTTGGAATTAACTTAACCAGAGACGTAAAGGACCTATATTCTAGAAACTATAAATCACTCTTGAAAGACATTGAGGAAGACATAAAAAGATGGAAAAATTCCATGCTCATGGATCGGAAGCATTAACGTAGTTAAAATGTCCATGCTACCCAGAGCAATCTACACTTCCAATGCTATCCCGATCAAAATACCGAGGACGTTTTTCAAAGAACTGGAACAAATAGTCCTTAAATTTGTATGGAAACAGAAAAGGCCCCGAATCTCCATGGAACTGTTGAAAAGGAAAAAGAAAGCTGGGGACATCACAATGCCAGATTTCGAGCTGTACTACAAAGCTGTGATCACAAAGACAGCATGGTACTGGCACAAAAACAGACACATAGACCAATGGAACAGAATAGAGAACCCAGAAATGGACCCTCGGCTCTTTGGGCAACTAATATTTGATAAAGCAGGAAAAAACATCCAGTGGGAAAAAGACAGTCTCTTCAATAAATGGTGCTGGGAAAATTGGACAGCTACATGCAAAAGAATGAAACTTGACCACTCTCTCACACCATACACAAAAATAAACTCCAAATGGATGAAAGACCTCGATGTGAGACAGGAATCCATCAAAATTCTAGAGGAGAACATAGGCAGCAACCTCTACGACATCGGCCAAAGCAACCTTTTTCATGACACATCCCCAAAGGCAAGAGAAACAAAAGATAAAATGAATTTATGGGACTTCATCAAGATTAAAAGTTTCTGCACAGCCAAGGAAACAGTCAGAAAAACTAAGAGGCAGTCCACGGAATGGGAGAATATATTTGCAAATGACACTACAGATAAAGGACTGGTATCCAAGATCTACAAAGAACTTCTCAAACTCAATACATGAGAAACAAATAAACTAATCAAAAAACGGGCAGAAGATAGGAACAGACACTTTTCCAATGAAGACATACAAATGGCTAACAGACACATGAAAAAATGTTCAAAATCATTAGCCATCAAGGAAATTCAAATCAAAACCACACTGAGATACCACCTTACGCCAGTTAGAATGGCAAAAATAGACAAGGCAAGAGACAACAATTGTTGGAGAGGATGTGGAGAAAGGGGATCTCTCCTACATTGTTGGTGGGAATGCAAGTTGGTACAGCCACTTTGGAAAACAGTGTGGAGGTCCCTTAAAAAGTTAAAAATTGAGCTACCCTATGATCCAGCCATTGCACTACTGGGTGTTTACCCCAAAGATACAGACGTAGTGAAGAGAAGGGCCATATGCACCCCAATGTTCATAGCAGCAATGTCCACAATAGCTAAATCGTGGAAGGAGCCGAGATGCCCTTCAACAGATGACTGGATTAAGAAGTTGTGGTCCATATATACAATGGAATATTACTCAGCTATCAGAAAGAACGAGTTCTCAACATTTGCTGCAACATGGACGGCACTGGAGGAGATAATGCTAAATGAAATAAGTCAAGCAGAGAAAGACAACTATCATATGATTTCTCTCATCTATGGAACATAAGAACTAGGAAGATCGGTAGGGGAAGAAAGGGATAAAGAAAGGGGGGGTACTCAGAAGGGGGAATGAAACATGAGAGACTATGGACTATGAGAAACAAACTGAGGGCCTCAGAGGGGAGGGGAGTGGGGGAATGGGATAGACCTGTGATGGGTAGTAAGGAGGGCACTTATTGCATGGTGCACTGGGTGTTATACACAAGTAATGAATCATTGAGCCTTACATCAGAAACCGGGGATGTACTGTATGGTGACTAACATAATATAATAAAAAATCATTAAAAAAAAAAAAAGTAGTTCTGATCTGGGGGCACCTGGGTGGTGCAGTCGGTTAAGCGTCTGGCTCTTGGTTTCCACTCAGGTTGTGATCTCAGGGTCATGAGATCAGGCCTGGTGTCGGGCTCCACGCTCAGCATGGAGTCTGCTTAGGACTCTCTCTCCCTCTCCCTCTGCCCCTTCCTTCCCATCTCTCTAAAATAAATAAATAAATCTTAAAAAAAAAAAAGTTCTGATCTGAACAGGGAAGTACAAATAGCAATTGAGAACAAGTTACTATCAGGGCAATAGACACGCTAAGGAGCAGCCTCCTTTTTTCTCTCCAAAGGTCTGTGTAGGACTGGAGGTAGCTGCCTTGGTCAGGGAGCCTAGAGATCCATCCCTTTGCAATTAATGGAGAAGAAAGAAAGCGGGTTTTATTGACTTTTGTTTGTTTGTTTGAGGTCTCATGTTTTGGGCCAAGCCATTTGTCACAAAGAACATTAACTCCCTCTCTAAACTCCTTGAACTCTTAGAGCCACTTTCACATTATTTAGCACTTAACTCTCCCCAGTCTCATATTATTCTTCGAATACTTGGTACACACAAATCTGGCCTCCTCGTTAGGATCATAAACAACTTAAATGCAAGTACATTGACTTGCACTTCATTAGAATCTCCCATATACTACACACTGCTGGGCACAGATAGGGTATCTGACAAACACAAGTTGATTAACTCACAGGATGAGGTCCTCACATAAGAGTCACAAGCCTTAAAGCAACAATAACTCCACATACCAATCTCAGCCCAACTTCCCAGGAAGAGCATGGATGGAGAATGGAAGTTTGGCAGTCACCAGGAGCCACAACGGGATAGAGAAATCCTGAGTCCTGTGCATAGAGGAAACTGCTTACTACCTAGAGACTACAAGCTCCGTGATAGCAGGAACTGTGTTTTGTTCCCTACCTAGTACCAAGCACCTATTAGGGGCTCAGAAAACATATGCTGAATAAATGAAAAACACATGAAACCCTTCAGTCTCTTGGATTAGAGTCCCCACACCTTGTGGTTTCCTTCCTTCATCATTTATCACCAGCCGCAAAAGTTAAAATGACTCCAGAAAACAAACCAACATGGTACCCACACAGTACACAGGGAGGTGTGTACTTCCTCTTGGGCGGGCCCAGAGTGTGTGGTGGGGAAGGGGAGGTAGGTCACTGGCCTGCTAGCCACAGGTCTGGGGCTTGCTGTGGAGGGACAATAGCTGTTCTCCTTGAGAGAAATGGCCGGATGTCAGATCAAGTTCTTGGCAGCCCCCAGGCAGTGGAACATTGCTCTGCGTGGTCCCCGTCTGGCTGGCAGCTTCCTGCCAGGGAAGGCTGCCAAGCGGGTTGTGACAGCTGTGCAGTGCACAAATCTCCAAGGTTCTTTGGTGCACTGCCATTTCTGACCGGCCTGTCTGCTACTCGTGGGAAGTAGCTGGGAAGTTCTGGTGCTGAGGGACCCCATTTTCCATTGGCTTTCATTTTTTAGCAGGATGCCTGACTATCCTGTTTTTTAAGATGGGAGTCATTGGAAGATGGTCTTTAGCTTTCCTGGTCAACATGAACCTATTCATTCTTTGTGGGAAGAACTACATTTCGCTCTGTTCCATATCAGTGTTGGTTTTCACTGTGACCACATGACCACACTTGTTTACAACCATCTTATCACAGTAATTGACAACTATCATATAATACCACTAGGAGAAACCCTCTGTCTGAATAATTTTTTTAAAATTAAAGATAGTCTTGTAACCATTTACTTCTTTTGAAAAAGAAATGTCAAAATCTAAATGCTTATTACTTGGAATGTTTACACCTTAAAGGATTTTGATAGAGGACTACCTTTTTTTTTATATAGTTTATTTAAGCAGCAACCTTTATTTAAAGTTGCCAATAAGTAAACTCAATTTTCCATCAGGAGATGCATAAATGTTAACTTAGATTCCTTCCTGCACTGAAAGATGAAAAGTTAAAAGTGAAATTTCACACATTACCTTTTAGCATCATTCGTCCAGTAGAGCCTCCAAAAGTACTGAGTAGGCCACTTCTTGCTCCCAAAGACGTGGTTGCTTCTAGGAGAGAACCCGTGATGTACTGAGATATGGATGTCCTTTGCAGGGTGGCACGGTACTCACATATGGTGTCTCGGACACACTGCTTTAAGCATGGACCAACGCTAATCCTTTCATGGGTTGTCTCAGAGGCTGGGAGCTTTGTGAAGACATGGAGAAGAGATCCAATAGTATTTTCTATTTCTTCTCCCCTTCGCACTGCATTGTAGATCTGTGAATAGCACAGAGTACAGGAAGTATTAATCTAGTTTCTTAGAAAAGCAAATTAGTTTGTTGACAAAATGCCAAGATGACTTATTAAGAAAGAAGGCTCAGTTGCTCTAAGCGCAAACACTCTTGAGCACTGGACTCATGCATTAACCTGAACATTCTACAGACACCATTTATTTGGAAAAGCTATGTGCAGTTATGAAATCGGCCATTCAAACAACCCTGCTATCAAACAGAGCACTTACAAGTTGTTCCAACCAAAAATACATTCAGCTCGAATTTCTCCTCCTCCTCCTTAGTAGAGCAAAGTGCTTCTGCAGAGCGACAAAGTCAAACCTTCCCTTTTTGTCCTTTTGGACTCTCCTGAGTGTCTGACTGTCCCAGGTTTGTCTGCCTCCAAGGAACACTTGAGCCTGACATTCATGAGGAATCTTTTCTCTGTGCTCAAACTGCAGTGAGGATGAGAAGGTCAGGGGAAGGAAAAGTTCTGTATTTTTCTCTTGGGCATAATCCTTCAATCCATCAGCTTGGTTCAAAGTCTTTGAATCCTTTTTTCCTCTTCATCCTGTCTCATCTCCCACATCCAATGAGTTAACAGATCCTGCCCACTCTTCTTGCTCTCTCTCTGTCACCATCCTGATTTCCTCTCCCCTTTATCACCTGAATTCTCCAGAATTATCTCAAGGAGATTGCACAATTAGGACAGGCTTCCACTCATAATTCCAATACAGTTGTTCAACAGGCATTTATAAAGATCTTGCTCTGTGGGAAGAGGTGTGCTGAAAGATGGGGGGCATGCACAAAGAGCAGCACACACCTGTGCTGAAAAACTGCACAATCTAATTTACAAGGTGGGGCCTGAAATTATGAGGTTTGACAGTATCACAGGGAGGGTCTGGGTTTTGTGAAGGTCTCTGGGAAGCCTGAGACTTCTGGAGAGTATATAAACAACAAGGAAGAAATACAACATGGGTGAGTTAATTTAATTTTCTGATAGTGGAATAAAAGTTGACTATATTGTGTTGTCTCCACCTTGAGCACCTTGCCTTGTCATTCATTCATCAAATCAACAAGTAGTTATTTTGTATTTATATACCAGTTATGAATCAGGTCCAGGTAAAGACGACAGCTTTTCCCCTCAGAGAGTTCAAACTCTAGTAAGCGAGAAAGATAGATAAGAAAGAGTTCATAGTAGGGTGAAAATGGAGGTCAATCCCTCTAACGACATCAATGAGTACCCAAGGAAGAGAAGACCCTCACGTGTCCTCCAGGCTGTGCACGTGCCCCTGTGATGCTGCGCACTCCAAATCTCACCTTAACCATGACCCACCGGCACTCAAGAGGACACCCACTGAGCTGTGCTAGGTCCTTAGGAGACCCTATAATGTTCCTAGAACACCCCTGATATTCAAATTGCACTGACTCTAACTGGATTTGTACTCTGCCTTCCGCAGCCTACTGGTATATACTTGCCACTTGAAGGAAGAGTGTGAATTCTTGAGCTTTCATTCTTTGTCATTAAATTTCTGGTGGCCAGTGTGGCCATGGAGATGGTGTGCTAGGACAGAAAGAGCCTCGGCCTCGGCGTCACGTATGTGCGGTTGTACAGCTAGCTCTGCCTTGATCAGCTAAAGAGAGGGTCATAAACATGAACAAGCTGACTTGAATATTTAGAGAAAGCTTATTCTTCTGTAAAGTGGGGATACTGATGCCCCTTCCTAGGGACGTTGCAGGATTCACCAAGACGATACATGTAAAGTGCTCAACGTAGTGTCTACGAATGGCACCCATCATTATGGACAAGAAGAGAGTGGACTCTCCCATCCTTAGGGAATAGCAGGTGGTTGTATAACAACAGAGCACAGTCTATGAAATTCACCATGATGGGGTTATACCCTTGCTCTTATGTGCTGCTTGATACTATCATCTTAACCTTATTTGGGTGTATTGCGAGGGCAAACTGGGGTTGAGAGTTGCAGAGCTCAGGACATGCCTTTCTTCTCTCAGTTCCAAATCATACAGGCAATCTCCAACACACAAAGTCTCAAATGAAACCTTCAGAAGTTTAAATGCTCTAGAAGTTCAGAGAAAAGGACCCACTGTGAGGTTTGATGGCTAAGGAAGGCTTCTGAGGAAAGCAGATTTGAGCTGTGCCTTGGAAAACAGGCACGGCTCTAATCAGAGCAGCTGGAGGAGGCAACTCACAGGATAAGCAAGGGTGAAGAGGCTGAAAAACAGAAAATGTGCTAAGGACAGTGAGCAGAGCAGGGTATTTAAAGCAAAGAATTAGTGTAGGGCATAAGTGGGAAATCAGAAAGGTCAGGTGGCCTAATAAAGAAGAGCACTGAATGTCAGGCAAAGAGGTTTAATCAGAAGTGGGGAAACATTCACTCTTTTGGTTTATTTATTTTTATCAGAGGAATGATGCTAAAAGGGTTTTATTTTACAAAGATTAGTATGCTGATGGTTCTTAGTTATTAATGGGTGTACCTATTACCTACTTTCTTTACATGCCAAGCTGCTCCATTGGCTCATCATGCCTTACTTTGCGTTATGCATTCCAGTTTCCACATCATTCCTTCAGAGATTCCCAGTGGCTCATTCAGTCCCTTACCCCACTTTCCCTAAATGCTTTCCTCAGATCATTAGATCTAGAGGGACTATAGGAAATAAGGACTCCTTGATCATTGAAACAGTCAGTACCTAATTCTCCTTTTGAAGATTTACATCACATATTAGGATATTAAAGACAATGAAAAGGGTCAGAGTAAAGAAATCCATTTATTTTTTTTAACCGAGTGATTGAAGTATTTCTCATGTTACTTGAGCATGGATTTCTTTTTCTTTCTTCCTTCCTTTGTTTTTAAGAACATAGCCTGTGAACATAGTGTCGTACCAAATAATTTACTCAAAACAAGTGGCGTTTTCTTATTCTCTTTTCCTTGACCTCTGAGAAATCTCTGAAATAGGGATCCAACTATCCTGAAGTCCTGCCTCTCTTATTTTCTCACTGCTCCATACCTCATTCTGTAGCTCCCCTTCCTCCTTGGGTCTTTGGGACAACAGTAATGCAATAGAGATGTGCCAACCAGTGCCTGATATAGGGGGTGACACACTGGGCCAAGGGTCAGATTTATCGAAAGACCTGTTTGATCTGACACACAGTGTTTTAAAAATCAGGTAAGTGGGGCGCCTGGCTGGCTCAGTTGGTAGAACATGTGACTCTTGATCTCGGGGTTGTGAGTTTGAGCCCCACATTGGGTGTAGAGATTATTTAAATAAATAAATTTTTTAAAAATCAAATCAAATCAGGAAAGTTTGCATACACACTTGAAGTTACAGCATTTCCTAAAAACTGGAACAATCTGGCAACACTGAACATTCCCATGTGGTGTCAAATGGCTAGATCTTTCCCTGTTACCTGAGGCATGAGTTCTCCAGTTGGCACCAGACCCTACCCCTCTCTAGTGATCACATATTGCCAATATCTGGTCACTATTAGTATATAAGTATGTGATCCATGCCTAAATGGGATATGAACATGGCTATAGCTATATACAATAAACAGCACTCCCAACATGTACTGAGCTCCCCCCAACATGTCCTCTGGTGCTCTTCCCTTTGCTAGTTGCCAAGGAGACAGAGAGAAAGTCATGGTCCCTGATCTCAAGGGGTGTTGCTGTTTATCTCCAACATATATAAATGTTATGCACGTCTTAAGTAATCATTCAGCATAGCCATCAGCCACTTGTTTCCAAGTCCTCAAACTTCTCTGAAGAAATAAAGATGAAGAGTTGTAGAACAAACTCCACCACAACTGCTAACACTCCATCCACTAAAAACAAAAAAGAATCAACAGGTTCTACCAAGATCTGGACCAACACATGCCAGTCATACCAATACTGGGTAACTTTAATAAGGTACCTTTTGGAAGAAGGCTGTAACATGGACGAAGTGCTGGTAGGTATGGCAATGCTCAGGGAACATGTTAAAATCAGGCTACAACCTCTTATTAGATCATCCACTTACAAAAAAAGAAGCAACCATGGAAAGTCCCACATATATAGAGTGGGAAGAAAATGTAGTATAGAATAGTCATTATGAATGTGGCTCCAAAGTGTTGGTTTGAATCCTAGCTCCCCTGCTTCCCAGCTGTGTGACTTTGGATAAGTTGCTTTGTCATTCTGTGCCTCGTTTCCCTTTCTCCAATATAGGAATATAATAGTATCTGCCTCATAGGTTGAGGTAAGGATTACAAGCTTTTATAAACGTAACCGATTAGAACAGCACCTGCCACTTAGTAAATGCTCAACAAATATTGTTTTTTACAAAGATGGTGAGAATGCTGATTGAGGTAGACTGTAAAAATGGCCATAAATGATTTGCTTCACTGATTCTGGGCTAGCCCTGTGATTTGCTTAACCAACGGGAATTTAGCAAATGCGATGTATGCAAAGTCTTGGAAAATACTTGTACATTGGACCTTGCTCCCTCTTGTTGCTCTTGGGAACTCTGCAACAACTACATGTGGAGAAGCCAGAAATAGCTTGCTGAAAGATGAGAGACCACGACCCAGTCACTCCTGTCACCCTGGCAGATAGCCTGCCAATAGCCAGACACATGGTGAGGCCATCCTAGATCCTAGATCATCCAATTGCCAGTCCAACTGCCATCATAGATACATGAGAGAGCCCAGCAGAGATTAGTGGATCTAGACTAGGAGAACCACCAAGCCAATTCACAGAAACACCAGCTAAAGGAATGATTGTTGTGAAAAGTCACTAAATTTGGGGAGTGCATTGTTACAAAAGTTAACTGACACAATGCTGGTGTGTTGGGTGCAACAAGTATTTATTTGCATGAGACTTAAATCCACGCACTAACCCTGTGAGGTTGATTTATTTTGCAGATGGAGACGGTAAGCCTAGAGAGGTGGAGAAATACAGCCAACTTCACCCAGCTAGTAAGAGGCTGAGCCAGGACTGAAATCTGGTTTGTCCAGCTCTGTGGTCCAGCTTTATCCATTGCACTAAACTTGGTCACACCAAAAGCCCAAACAGTGGGAGTCAAGAAAATATTGCTATTTGGCAAGAGGTTTAAGTGATGTTTACATTGTTGTTATTGTTTTGATTCATGATAATTCCTTTCATGGTCACCCTAAACTACTTTTGAAAATAGGCAAGTTATGACTAATGAATGGCCAAATAAGTTTCCTTTATATGGAGATTTATAGTTTTAAATTACAAGGTAAGAAAGTACATAAACTTTATCTCACTCGATTAATATGGTAATAAAGGTGCTGAAAACTAAACAGATCACTACACTGTATGGGCCAATATCTTTTTTGAGATAAAATCAACATGTCACAATACATCATCTAAGCTTGCCAAACATGTATGTGTCCATTCATTCACTCAACAATTGATTTATATTTATTAAGCACATATGTTGTGGCAAGCTCAATTACTAGGTATCCAACAGTGAGCAAGAAGAGCTTCATTTTAGTGTGAAAGGCGGTCAATAAATATGTGGGCCAAATAAGTTAACTAAAAATTGCAAACTGTTACATAATCAACATATATTTTGGATATAGATTCCACAGGACTTGCCAAAGTGCTGGGAATGAGGAAAGGAAAGGAGTCAAGGTTTCTAGATTGGGTCCTTGTTAAGTTCTTAGAGATTAAAGATTTACATAGATAGCTATACAGATCAATGTTGCCAACAGCACCCCCCATGGCTCCTGTGTGGACTATGAGAGGATCTTTTTCACAGACGTACACTATTCCCATTATGCTAGGTGCTACCTTTGAGCAGGATGACTTGATATTATGAAGTTACTTGCAGAAAAGCAAATAATGGTTAGACAACACTTAAGAAAACATTTGTGTTCCTTGTGACTCAAGAGAGAGGGACGCCTTATAGAAATCAGCACTGGGAAATGGAGTTCAGAACTAAAACAAAATAAAAGAAACACCTAAGACTGAGGAGAGCTGGGGCAATTCAGATGGAGACAAAACCAAAGACTTTGGTGCACGGAAAGGTCTGAAGTAGCCAATACACCTCATCCATAGTACTCACCCAGGAGGAGAGCTCCTTCCTCTACATAGCCACGAAGATCTTTGTCTTAATTTGACTTCTACTGGGGTCAAAGAGGGCACTGGTCAAGGGAAGTCAATTTCGTAACTTGCTCTGTTTCAAAAACTATCTTTCTCGGGTCAGAGTTATAGAAAATTATGATGTTCCTAGATTTGATGGCATATCTTCTGAAATCTTTCAACAAGAAGAAGGCTTTGTTTTTAAAAAAATTATTATTATTATGTTCAATTAGCCAACGTATAGTACACATCATTAGTTTTTGATGTAGTGTTCAACAATTCATTAGTTGCATAGAACACCCAGTGCTCATCACAACACATGCCCTCCTTAATACCCACCACCCAGTTACCCCGCCCCCCACCCCCCTTCTTTCTGTAACCCTCAGTTTGTTTCCTAGAGTCCAGAGTCTCTCATGGTTTGTCTCCCTCTCTGATTTCTTCCCATTCAGTTTTCCCTCCCTTCCCCTGTGGTCCTCCGTGCTATTCCTTATGTTCCACATGAAGAAGGAGAAGGAGAAGGAGAAGGAGAAGGAGAAGGAGAGAAAGAAGAAGAGGAAAGCAGCTTGTACTTAGGTGTTCATCCACTCAATAATATTGGTAATCACTGCAACATTTACTGAGTGCTTAAAATGAAGTAGGTACTGAGCATTGAGCCATGATTTCACTGAAACTTCAGAACAGCTCTAGGAAGGTATTATCACCACTTAAAAATAAAGAACCAGTGTGCACACAGCTAGGACTTAGCACCAGGATTCTTCATCTCTCAGCCAGAGCTGCTAACCAGTTAGGGAATCCTTATACAATAGTTGTCAAATCACTTTTCAGAGGGATAATTGCAGTAACAATCCTTCCTTCTCTGTTTATTGTCTGTCTCCATCTAGAATATCAGCCTCATGAGGATTTTACTTCCTTTTTCATTGCTCTATCTCCAGTGTTTAAAAGTGTTTCTCAGTAAGTTCTTGATTAAATTAATAAATGTCTCTATTCTATATCTTCTTCAAGAACTTGTCAAGAGTCCTCCAATTTTTTGGTCATGAATATATTGGATTCATCTGAGCTACAGGTGACATCATAATGTCACTTGTATTTACTGAACAACAGACACGGAAATCATATAGAAATGGCATGAAATGTTTACAAAGTATCCAGAATTGCTGTACCCAAATGAGGCTCCTAATTGCTACTAACCAAATGTGGCCTGCTCTGAGAAATTTACCAACAGTTTAACATTATTCTATTATCATTTGCTGATTGAGAATGCTTAATCAGATCTATTCTCCATCCTGATTCTTCATGAAAATGATGATTTGGAAATATTGGGGCTTAAAAAAAACAGGATATGGATTCATTTATTGACTCTCCTAATTCAGTTTAATTCAATGAATGTTCTTTCACATAAAGGGGTCAGCCAACATTATCTCCAATTATCTTAGTGTTATTGTTCAGTGACCCACGCTTCCTAGCCTTCTTAAATGGGAGATGGAGTATATTAACCTTAATTTTGATCATCATTATTTTCTAATACAGTGTATAGTAAGGGTCTTCTTCTTCTTCTTTTTAAAAAGATTTATTTATTTATTTATTTGAGGGAGAGAGAGTGCATGGGATGGGTGGAGGGGCAGCAGGGAGAGGGAAGCAGACTCTGGCTGAGTGAAGAGCCTGCTGCACACAGGGCTCTCTCCCACGACCCTGAGATCATGCCTGAGCAGAAACCAAGAGTCAGACACTTAACCGAGTAAGACACCCAGGTGACCCTAGTTAGGGTCTTCTGTTTCCCTCTATCTTATCAGTGTTCTTTAATAGCAGTTGTCATTTGTCACTAGTGACAGTGTATGTACTTCTAATAGCAACTTTATCCCCCCATAATGTGATTCTTAACATAGCCTGAGCTAGAATACCAAATAATCACATTTATTTGAATTGTGTGCTAACTATGAGTTAATAGGCTGGATAACAATGCAGTTAGGAGCTGTGGTTTGGAAACCCCTTTTACTGGTCTCATGGGTTCTTTTCCTAACTTCTGGAATCTAAAAGCAGTGTTTTAAAAGGCTGAAAATACTGGAAGTTGGATGGGTGTGTGTGTCTAAACAAAACGGAATGGTGGAAGAACTATCAAATATCCTGAAGAGTCAACAAAATTGGTGAAGCTGTTTTAAGGGGTGAGGGCTGGAACAACTTGCAGACCTGAGCGGCAGGGACCAGGAGTAGGATATTGGTAGCGGGCAGTCGCTTCCTCTGCTCTGGAGTCCACATTCCATTCAAATGCCTGTGCAGAGAATTCCATTCTACTGAGAATATTCAGACCATGCACGAGACGCTGACCAAACACAGCTCCAGGGAGCCAAAAATAAAGGCTTTGCTAAGGCTGGGCCAATTAACCAGAGCTCCGCCACTGGCTTCTAAGGGAAGTGAGATGAACTTTTATTACTGCAGGAAACATCCAAGAAGGAGTATGAGAGGGTGTCCCCAGGACATTTGATAATCTGGAAATTTAACAGCTGGACAAGCCCTCCCACATAACTTCTTTCAAGCCACATTTTACCCTGGTATTTAAATTTTGCCTCCTCCATGCAGTCTTCCCCAGGCTTCAGCAAGAAAAGAGCATCTTCTTTTCTGCTCCAACTACCCCTATGTAAAACTCTCTAGAGGCTCTTCCTGTAAAGTACTGGAAGTCACTGTTGGAGTCCCTGTCCAGGCTGTGAGTTCCCAGAGGGGAGGGGCTTTGTCTTATTTAACATGTTGTCTCCAGCACAGAGGGCACTGCTTAACACCCTGTAGCCAGTGGAGAGAGGGAACAAGAGAGAAATAATTGAAGGCTTTGAGCCAGGTTCCCAAAGTACAGTCCCCAGACCAGCATCATTACCTGGGAACTTGTTAGAAATGCAAATTCTTGGGCCCTACCCCACGCCTACTGCATCAAAACCTCTGGGGCTCCAGCCCTGAAATGTATTGTAATAAGCCCTCCAGGTGACCTTGATCCTGATAAAGTTTGAGAATCACTCCCCATGATTTTAAGGAGAACATGTTACTTTTTATCTCTGACTGCACTTCTCACATTATCTGTCCCATAAACTCTCACATCTGTGTCACCTTTCTTTTAGAATGGGAGCTCCGGAAGGCAGGGGTGAAGTCCTATCATATCTGTATTCCCCAAAGCCCCTAGCTTAGAGTCCAGCACAGAGTAAATTGGACAAATACTAGCTGAATGCTGGGGCATCTGTCACAGAAAGTTCCCGTGGCTGTGATTGGACAGGCCTTTCTGAAATGATGCTTCTGGCTTAATATTTCCAAGGATGAATCATGTCTGAGATACTAATTCTAATGGGAATTACCATACAGATGAATCATATCATAATGAGAAAACCTGGCTGCCAAGGACGCCTCTTGAAAAGAAAAAATCAAATCAGGACAAATGGATTATGTTATGAGGCTTGTGATGTCAGGCCATGAATTAGGCCGACAGAAGGGATTTAATGGCCTGAACTACCAGGCTCCCTGCGGCTCGAAGGAGCAACGGGTCAGTTAATGAATCACATGGGGACAAAGCCCCTGCAAGAAAAAAACAAACTTTCACAAATCCTGCAGACCACGATGCCTTGGCTCAGGGGCTCAAAGGCAGCGTTCTTGCTAAGCTGTGCACATGTGAAGCTCTGAGGGACAGAGAGTTCCTAAAGTCCTATGGCTCCAGGCTGCCGTGTGTCCACACAGGTAGGGGGGACCAAGGCTGACCCACAGGGCCAGGTTGTTTACTTCCTGTGCCAACTGAATCCCCACTCACCTTGTCCTGGCCTCTTTTGCACCTTACTGCCTGGGGTCATTGGTTCTGGACCAACCAACACTACATTTCCTTCCTCTACTCTGCCTGAAGCCTGACCTCCTGGAACATACTGCTGACCACCAGAGGTAGAAGAGCAGAACAGAAGCCTTGTGGTAGAGAGGAAAGAGCCTGGTCTTTGCATCACACTGATCATGACTCCTAGTGCCACCATTTAGCAGCAGTGGGGAAGTCACATGTGGTTTTTTTCCCCCAAATTTTTATTTAAATTCTAGTTAGTTAATATACAGGGCAATATAGGTTTCTGGAGTAGAATTCAGTGATTCATCACTTACATACAACACCCGGTGCTCATCCCAAGTGCTCTCCTTAATCCCCGTCACTCACCTAGCCCATGCCTCCCCCACCTCCCTCCAACAACCCTCAGTTTGTTCTCTATCACTAAGAGTCTTTTATGGTTTGCTTCCCTCTCTTTTTTTCCTCCTCCCATATGTTTATCTGTTTTGTTTCTTAAATTCCACATATGAGTGAAATCCTATGGTATTTGTCTTTCTCTGACTGACTTATTTTGCTTAGCATTATACATCTAAGTTCTACCTACATCACGGCAAATGGCAAGATTGCATTATTTTTGATGGCTGAGTAATATTCCTGTGGGGGGGGGTGTTTGTGTGTGTGTGTGTGTGTGTGTGTGTGTGTGTGTATCACCTGTGTTTTTTATTGGAGATTATCAAAGAGTTGTTATAAGCCAAGATTAAATGATAAGATAGCTGTGAATTCTTTGTCTCTAGCTACACAGCTTTTCAGTGTCCAGTGGTCATAACAGCATCAATGCCCGCATCTCCAGAGCTCCAAGGCCATACCTGCTATCCTGTAAGACCTGAGGTGACTTCCCACCTTGAAAAGCCATCACCCCCACCCACCCCTCCTATTTATTCACTGGTGATCCCAGTGCTGGAGCCACTCCAATGCTCAGCCTCCTGCATATGAAGGTGTCTGAGTGTTTTCTGGGCCACAGCTCCTCAAACACCCACACTCTGAGTTCAGTTTGGGCTCGTGTACCCACCATGCTGTAAATGCAGACGTGGCACAGTGTTGGGTACATACGCAGCATTCAGTAAATGGGGCTTATCAACCCCTTTGGTTCATACAGCAGTTCAAACATGAATCCTCTCTCCCTTCCAGGTTTCCTTCATCCTCTCACTTCTCTGTTCTCTTCTTTCTCTCTAGGTTGCACCTGGGGGTGTTTCCTCCAACTTTCTCTGGATCCCCATGGTTTCTTCACTCTCAAATTTTTTTACTCCTCCCCCCTTTCAAATCCTCTGCTTTGCTTTCTTTTTACTCTCCTCCCATTTTTTTCTTGCTCTGTCCTGATCTTCCTATCTTCCTCACTCTCTCTCCTCACCGTCCCTTTATTCCCATTGCTCGTGTCTCTCCTCCACCCCTCATTTCTTCTCACCTCCTTTTGAGGGGGATCCTCTGAGCTTCATTTCCAAGGGCAAAGGAAGAAGGTGGAAATATGGGAGAAGTGTTGACTAGTAGGGTCTCTAAGCAGAGACCCTCCTCTAATTGTCAGTAGACAGTTGTTTGTCATTACCGAATGCACTGTATTTTTCTACTGGCAATCTGCAGTACTTTAATTCTTGAAAGTCTCTCCTCTGATGAGTGCCAAGTGAATGGTCACCAGAGAGGAGCTAGGGACATTCCTCCCCCTAATCCTCAAGGAATAGGAACTTGGTAGTTGACCCAACATTAGACCCACCCTCAGACACAAGCTGACTACCGGCCTTAACTAATCAAGCTGGCTGTAGGCACGATGGCACCCACCTCAGAGCCTCATGCTACCAGTAAGACTTGAGAGTCTTAGAACTAGCTTAGAACTAGCAGTACAGACTCTCAGGTTTCATCCAAGTTAGAATCAGGCTTAGCAACTGGTTGACAACAACCACATGTCAACAAGTGAACATGGTTCAGGCAGAGAAAGTGGACTAGGCTGTGATGAGTGAATAGAGAGCACCAGGTTTCCAGAAGCCAGTCATCATCGAGCTCAGACAGGTCAGGAGGACATGGGGCCTGGGAGAGGAACTGCTGGGTCCAGAAAGGAAAAGGCACCAGGGGCCTGGACAGGATGGAGGAGTTAAGGAAGGGTATAGTAAAGGGGTATAGCCCAGCTTGGTGGGGAAATCCTGGGACCCACATGCAGAGAAGGGCAGCCTCTGGGAGGGCCTAAGTAACAACCAGGTCCCAGGCAGGAGTGCTCACTCAGGGGAATCCTTTGAGCGACATGGACTGGCATGCAAGACAGACATGGACAAAGTCTCTGGCCACACTTTTAATCTCTGAAGAAGAAGAATCTATGCCTATGAATGTCTTCCTTGTTGGACTCCATTCATTCATTCACTTAACAAATATTTACTGAATGTGTACTTTAGGCCAAATAGTGTGCCAGAAACTGGAGAGAAAATGATGAATAAAACAGTTTTTGTCTTCAAGAAAGTTACCAAGTATCAGAGGAGGTAGGCCAGAAAATGGGCAATTCTATTATAGCATGCAATTCTACAACAGTATGAGCACGAAGTGCTTTGGGAACACAGAAGAGGGTCTTAGAAGGCCACGTGGGTGGGGGAGTGGGGAGTTCCCCCTAGTCTGTAACAACTAAACATAACCTAAAGACAATAAGAGTTAGCCAGGCAAAGGTGAGGGCAGAATAAGGTAAGAGAGAGGAAAACAATCTCAACAGAGGAAACAGCGAGTGTGAAGTGGCTCCCTGTGGCTGGAGCTGAGAGTGAGTAATGGCCTGGGGTGGTAGGCAGGGTCTTTCTGAATTCTTGTAAATGAATGCAATTAGCCCAGAACTATTTCCTTTCACAATTATTTCCTAAGCAAACAACCATGTGAAGTACATTCAACAGAAAAAAAAAATGTCTACAGCTGGAGGATGACATCTCCTTTGTCTGGGGACACCCATTGCCCTTCTAGGGGTACCATGCTAATACTGAAGATGCAACATCAAACCAGACCCAGTCTCAGCTCTCAAGGCACCAACGGGATAGAGACGATCACTTCTTCTTCTTTTTATAAAAATTATTTAATTAATTTATTTGAGAAAGAGAGAAAGCTTGAGGGGGGGAGGGGCAGAGGGAAAGAGACATGCAGACTCCCTGCTGAGCAGGTAGCCCGATGCAGGGCTGGATCCCAGGACCCTGAGATCATGACCTGAGCCGAAGTCAGACACTTAACAGGCCAGGTGCCCCAAGATGATCACTTCTATGAGTTCTTACAACTTGATGGTTTCCTTGTTATTAACAAAACCCAATGGGCATGGATAAAGTGCCCAACATTACTTACCAGCCTAGAAAAGGAGAGAAACCATCAAATTCATTCACACCTGCAGTGTAACAATGACAGGGTGGGCAGTGATTGAGAAATTTTCCTGTCTAGTTGGGCGTATAGAGCCAGAAAGAGATAGAAAAGAAACATTACCTTCCTCTCTACTTTTGGAATATAGCAGTGGAAATGTAAGCCTTCAAGACGTTTCCAAAATAATGGGGACTTCAAAACAATAAACAGGTGATGGCATTAGAATTGTATGCCAGTTCATGAAGAAGAGTCAGGGACTCCCTATCCCCAGATAGAGAGCTTCTGTCCTGGTTAGAGAGGTTCTCAGCTAAAGTATGTGCATAAGCACTTATGTTCAGGGATAGGATCATATGGAGAGATCATATGAAGGTCAAAGACAACATGGTCAGAGATGTGGGAAAGCTATTACCTTCGACCTCATCTGTGCCTACCCCGTAGCAGAATACAAACGATAAAGTCCCCATGAGGTGCATTCCAAGGAACTGCATGGCTATTATTAAAACCAAACAAAACAACACCTAAAATTCATCAAAACCGAGGACTACAATCATATTAAAAAAAAAAAGCTTCTAATTTACATTCCAAAAATAAGGCATTTGGCCCTTACATTTTGTCATTTAAAAAGCCTGTTCTGTTGTCTCTACTGAGCTTAAGGTTTTTCTTGGCTATCAAAACAAAGAGGTCTTTTGTTGACAGAAACAGGCGACAGTGTTTTGGTAAAAAGATTATATACAGAATAATGGTATGAAGCTCCATTGTGTAAAAAGTAGACTTAAGAGCTCTCCCTGTCTCCAGATTCTCTGGGCTTCTTGCAACAATCTAAAATACCTTTGTCCTTCACTTTGTGGGGACCCCAAACAACTGGATGCAGCCATTATTTTCTAAGAGCTGATAAGGGATACTATGCAGATGTGACTACATATAATTAAAGGCAATGTCAACAACAGTGTGTCTACTACCATGGCCAACCCCACTGGGATCAATCACTGGTGGGTGTCTCAAGGATTTTCTCTTCTTTGCACCCTCCATGATCCAGTGATCCACGGTATGCTGTACTGTATACAGCTGGAACTCATAATATATTCTCAAAATTGATTTCAGTTGCCTCTTGGCATCTGTATTTACTGGACATTACCAGTAATGCCAAAGGCAGGGAGCAAAGATGATAGAGCCAGCATCATGGCCAGGTGGGCTAGAGCGAGGGTAGGGCAGCTGAGGCTCACTTCCAGCAGAGCACATAGGAGCTAAAGGAGACCTAGTGAATGTGGTTCTGAGCTGGAGGAAGGGTCCTTCTGATGGAGTCATATACCTCAGTATAAATCCCAGTCATTTCTTTGGACATCAATGGGTGCCTTTTGGGGAAGAAGTAAGGGTTCAGCTGGAGGGTTCTTTCATCTGTGGATCCAAAGTCAGGCTATCTTTTGTCACTGGGAATCTTATTCCCTGTGCCCTCGCTACAAGAATCCCAAGGAGAGAGGAAGGGAGCTCTATTTGTGCTCATCACAGATGGAGAAGAAGCACACAGGGGGACTCGGCATGGGCCACACTGATGAACAGACCACAGATAACCCTCTCAAGTCTTGCTGATTTGTGATCCAGTTGTGACCATGATATACTACAAAATAGGAGCTAGAGACACTGGGAATGGAGAAGAAACAGGCTCTGGAAAACAGGCTCTAGGAAGTCAGGGGTGCAGGGATGATATGAGAATTTCTTTTCTTTCTTTTCTTTTTTCTTCCTTCCTTTTCTTCCTTTTCTTCCTTTCTTTTCTTCCTTTTCCCTTTTCCTTCCTTCCTTCCTTCCTTCCTTCCTTCCTTCCTTCCTTCCTTTTTCTTTCTTCCTTCCTTCCTTTTTCTTTCTTCCTTCCTTTCTTCCTTTCTTCCTTTCTTCCTTTCTTCCTTTCTTTCTTTCTTTCTTTTCTTTCTTTCCCCTCCCTCCAAATTGTTCCTTTTCCACTCTTCACCTTTCAGCCATGGAGAAGGCAGGAAGTAGGACATATTCTGTATCAGGAAGGAGGGCATGGCTCTCCTTGGCTGGGCTAATTCTGGTTTCCACTAGTCCCCGCCACCAGGTTTCCTCATCAGCTCTTCCACATTTTGCCCTGGACACATTCCTCAGAATTCTTAAGAACAGACTGGGCAACCTTTTCCTATCAAGGCCATGAATCCTTTCCCCAATTCCAAAATCAATCAAAGGCCACTCACAAAGTTTTTTTTTAATCATATCTAGCATTATTTTCAGACATAAGACATAAATAAGCAAAGCCAAGGGTGTATGTATAGTGAATGTGGGGATAAATGAGATCCACATTGTGAACTGTTAAGAATGGAGAGGAATTTGGCAAGGAGAGACTCCTAGAAAGATACAGTTCTGAAGCTCAGGATGGAAAGAGGGAGGTGCGGGGAAGAACAGAAGTGAGTCTAAGATAAGTGTGCTCTGGAGGCACCTGCTGTTTGCCTGCTTTTGGACATCAGAACAATTATCACCCTCCATCCCTAACCTATGAAGTGCTCATCGATTAATCAATGACTCACCCCTGCTTCACTGAATGTCTCTTACATGGCCGGGGAGCTGAAAGGCAGGGCAGGTAATAGGGGAAGTTAATGAATAGGATGAGACAAGAGATAATAAGTGAGAAGAAAGAGGTTCATGCAATTGGGAACGGGCTGACTTCACGGCGAGGTGAGGAGTTATCACATCCCCCAAATCATGTAAGGGCATGAGACAGGAAGTAATAGATGAGCCTATTGTAAGGCCAGTGGATGAAGAAATAAGGAAAGAGCAGCTGTACTGTGAACTCCTGATTATGTAGGTAATGTGGAGATCATAATATGAAGCAAAGCTACCTGTAAGGTACGAGGTGCTATGAGGCTTGTTATAAAAATCCAAGCAGGAGAGGAAGTCCGGACAGTTAGCAATCTGGAGGAAAAACCTTCCTGAATGAACTAAGCCCTGAGATGGACAAAACTGGGCTGGGAAGGTGGAGAGGGATGAGTTCATGGGGATGAAAAGTTGCTGGCTCTGAATGCAGGTTTGGGTTGGAGATAGACTCCACCTTCCCAGATAGACGGTCAGCTTAAGATGCTGATGTCCTTCCCTCCTCTGCCTGTTAGCCGCGTTACTGTCTGTCCCTATCCATCCCAGTGGTAAGGGGGAGAAGGCTGGGAAACCCAACTTGCTCCTGTTTTGAAGAGAGTGAGGGGGTAAAGGAGAACAGTTTTCTCCTTCCCCTTTGGAGAATTTGCCTTTCAGTCCAGGAGGCTTAATGCCAAATGTTCTGAGCATTCTGGGCTTGGGGAGAACCCTGGGCTGGGACTTTGCTATTGTGGCAAAAAATTTAAGGTTCTAAGGCAGTTCTTATGGAGGCTCTATAGTTCCCCAGGCTGTTGTGATTTCTCTCTTGGTGGCTGTTGCCACCAGATGCCAGGTCATGGGATCAGATGGGATGGCAGGTCCTATGGTATGTCTACCTGCACACCAGGTGAGATGCAGGGGACTAGATGGTGCTCCAGGTGATACACTCACAGCTGCTTTTAAACAGACCCAGAGATGCACACACCCGAGCATTGGGAAGACCTAAATATGGCCTTCTTAAGCCTTGCTTTGACTCAGTCATCTTCAATGATGCCCACCCCATGGCATCTTGAGACACAGTCATGACAGCACCTCCATCATCTGTCCATCCTCCTGACCTCATCCTCAGTTACTACCCTACGGAGACTCACTGCTCCTGCCAAACCAAGCTGCTTAACCCCGTCCCTCTGCCCTCAGTACACCCAAGCTTTCCTGTCCTCCTGTCACCTACCAGAATCCTATGTGCTCCTCGAGGCAGTCTTAATGTCACTACTTGGCTGGTAGAATGACCGTGGGATTGTTACCTTCTCTGTGCCTCAGTTTCACTAAGGAAAATGGGCATAAGAGTGTGGTGATTATGTGAATGAATAAAAGTAAAGCACTTAGAGCAGTGCCTGGGACTCAGTCAGTCCTGTGATAGTTTCTGTTTCTTTCTCACCCATCTGCATGGCTCCTGGCCTACCTTCCCCTCTGATCACTCACATGCTATCTGGAATACAGGTAATAATTCAATGCCACCAGGATTTACTTCATTTTGCTCTCTGTTAGTGTTCCCATTTTTAAGTTCTGTCAATTTTGAAAGGAATGAGGGTATAGCACTGAGTTTCTCCTCTGCTGTTCCCAATTCAATGACTCCGTGTGAAGTCCTCACAGTGAAGGATACTTGTGGCTCTTTATTTTTTAAAATAACAGTTTTATTGAGATATAATTCACAAGCTACACAATTCATCCATTTGAAGTGTACAGTCAATGGTTTTGGTATATTCACTGAGTTGTGCAATCATCACCACAATTGATTTTATGTCAATTTCATTACCCCAAAAAGAGTCCCATACCAATTAGCAGTCACTCCCCATTTCCCCCCCAACCTCCCCAGGCCTAGGTCACCCCTAATCTAATTCCCATCTCTATAGTTTTGCCTGTTCTGAGCATTTCATATAATCCCCTGGGTTTTCAAGGGGCCAAACTCTTCTCTTTTTACTTATCATTAACCTATATCCCCCAAATACCCAACTCCATAGGTCCAGGTACATAATTGGCACCCAATAAATGTGCTGTTGAATGAAAAATAAAAGATGGGTTTAATTGAGTTAAACATAAATTTTTTTCACATTTTATCCTTGGAACTTGGTCCAAAGCAAGTTCAGAAAATAGATCAGGAGCAAGGTTGTTGTGTTTTTGTTTTCTGGGGCATAAAAATAGCTTTCCTAAGACTCTTCAAAGTGAAATTTTAGTGTAGTGGTTCTCAAAGCTGGCTATACCTAAGGGTATACCTAGGGGACAAAAGGTACTGAGGCATGACCCCTGTCCTTCCTATCCTCCCCCCTCAAGGTTCTGACTTAACATCCTGCAGTGGGGGCCATCAGTATCTTTTAAACCTTGCCCAATTTTAAATATGATTCTACAAAGAGCCAGGGTTGAGAATTCTTGTTCCAATGGAAACAACCAGCCTAAGCAAGAATAATTTGTTGAATTCCAGCCATGCCCAGAATGATACGCAGCCAAAGTTTTCAACTCTGTCTTCAGGAAAATGAATCTCTGAATTTTTAAGAAAGCAATGAAAACCAGAATATTCATTTCACAAAAATTTTCTTTATAGCCAACATTATTATTAGACTGAATTGTACAAAATTGCTGATATTTGACTGTTTCTGAGCTATAAAATCGAAACTTCATATCATTCAAACTAATTGAATGCACTTATTTCATGGAAGAGGAGATACATTTAAGACTCAATCTGAACCACCATCTTACTAATCGGCCTATTCAACTTCCTTGAGCTCTACACACTTTTTAAAAAGAACATTTCAAGCTTCATTAAATATACATTTCTAGTAGAGAATGGAAAATAAATTAGCCATTGAAGAAGACAAAAGCATGAAAATTCACAAACAGATAAAACAACACCAACCTTACAATCTTTACTTTTTGCTACACTATTTCTGAAAAGCATGCCATAAAGCAGACTGTCATGAAGTAAGTTATGTTTTCCCACAGGAAAATTTTTATGATTTGGGATTGTGTTCCTGACTAGACGTTGTATAAATCAGAGATACGATCAAAAACAGGTCACAAAAACAAAGCTGCAACAGCTATAAAACTCTATAAACATTTAAAATAATAAATTTATTATTCAAGCACTATAAAATGCTAAAATCATATTTTACCCATTGATCATTATCCCATTATTTTGGAAGGTACTTTTGCACTGCACAGCAAAACTCAAAAAGCGCACATTCTTTGATCTTTCCTACAGGAAAACCGGCTCTGTCTCTTCCTCCCCTCACAGAACCAAGTATAACTGTCTCAGTCTAGACCTGAGACCCTGCACCATCTCACTGCCACCTGGGTGGTGTCCCCCACTCTTGCCCATCCTGCCACCTCCTCCCCTGAGGCTCTGCTCCCTCCACCTGCCAGCTGTGTGCTGCCCCTGGTTCTGAGGACAATCCTGTTCTGAGTCAGGAGGAATGTAAGGAGCTGAGGTCTCTGGAGCAGGCTCCACGCTGTCTAGTCAAGTGCATTTCTGCTTTCATTCCCATCTCAGGCTGGGAAGTCAGGCGTCTACCTCCTTTTGGTGACCAGAACTGCTCATATCGCTGTTCTTCTGAGCCTTGCTGCTTGGCAGACTCCTTCCTCACTCCACCCCTGCCTGCAAGAGGCCCAAGACCTCTCCTTGAACCCCACCCTGGAGTTCTGCTACCTACTGCCATACTTTTCTGATGCCAGACACCTCTCTGGCAACAAGCGTTCTGTGAACGAGTGAATTCCTAGCTTTCTCCATGCTGTGCACACCTGAACAGATTCTGCGACCTCTTGGTGCATCTCCTGGAGTCAGGTGGCTCCAGACTGACCGCCACCATGGCCTCTTTGTGAAAACCATGTTCACGTGCTGTGAACACGAGTGCAGCTTTTCTGGCTGGGCCCACCACCTGCCTCTCCTTGGAATGGTCTCCAGGACTCCTCCCTCTCTCTGTCCCTTCTTCACTACACTGACCTCAAATCTTACAAGCTCCAGGCTTAAGTCTCTCACTAAAACTCCCTGATCCAGACATTCTCCTTCCTGCTTCACCATCTCTCTGGTCCCTCATGCACCACAAAGTGGAGTGGACATTTGGTAAAGTATCAGTACATGATTCTAGAACAGTGGTTCTCAGACATTTTGCCCCCCCCCCCAGGGGACATTTGGCAATACGTGGAGACATTTTTGGTTGTCACAACTGAAGACGTGCTACAGGCATCTAATGGATAGAGGCCAACGATGCTGCTAAACATCCCAGAATACGGGGGGCCACTCCCACAGGTAAGACTCATCCAGCCCCCAAAACTGGCTGAGGTTGAGAAACTGTTCTAGAAAAATCAAAGAAAACTTCTGCAGCACTACAAACCAAATCAAAATCACCAACAAAGAATGATAATGCTCCTGTTTTTAGCCCAAAAAACCTTTCCCCTGTTTCCCCCTCATTATAGAAAAATTAGATAATTAAGAAAAGCAAAGGACTGCCTGTGATAGCACTGTCCTTATATTTCTGCATATAAAAGCCATGACTGTATTATATACCATTCATATTCTGCGTTTTCTGTAGAACATGACGACCACATTATTAAAAGACACTGCTTTCACTGTTAAGTGGGGCGGCTCACCATGATCCAACAGCAGCGTAATTAACCCTTCTCTTAGCAGTGTAAATTGTAGCTGTTTCCAGGTTTTCAGCCTGTTGTGATATATATATTGGTGCATAAAACTTTTTCTACATGGGTGGTTATTTTCTGGACAAACCTTATAAAGGGTCTATAATCCATACACAATTTTAAAGAGGCAAACAGGATTTGTCAAAGGATTCTATCTAACATCAAAACCCATGTGAAACATTCCCCCGGACCCTGGCTCTGCTCTAGTCTAAAAAATAAACTCAAACTTGCAACTTAAAGAGTCTCCATTTGAGGAACATCAAAGGAGCACCCCCCCTCCCCAAAAATTCATCCCACAATTTTCTGAATAGAGACTGCAGTAGATCATGAGAACAAGAATAAAAGGCTTGTGATTTTTGGCACGAAGATACACAACTAATATACCCTTAAGATGGCAGGACTTGCTGGTTATAGAGGCAAAATGATTTTATTTTAGAATGTCTTTCCTATAAGCACAAAGCCATTTTCTGTTCATTAGAACAGTTTCGCCATTTTAGTTTATTTTTAAAAATTTGGGGTTGTATTTTCTCTTTATCTCAGGTATTTCAGCTTTTGGGAATGCAATGATTTTGACAAACACCTTAGCAGCTGTTTGTTGGGATAAATTCGGAACATTTTGAAATAAGAATAAGATCAAAGATAAAAATTTTTTTTCATTAACACCCATACTGGTTCTCTCTTGTGTTTTAGTAGCTGATTATAAGATAGCTACAGAGAAGTGGAAGTTAAACTGTCACTTTCTCTTCCTGCTCCCAGGTTCAAAGGGAAACATGCAAGTATATAAAAATCAATTCAAAGCCATGTCTTGATGTGTAACCTGCCCCCGGCTTTGGCACTGACATCTGAAGTGTTCAATTTCAAAAAAGGAAGACTATCAGATATGAATTAGTACATGAGTACTTTTAGAGATACAGTATACTTCTCTAAATGCAGTAACAGTACACAGAGGGTTGTTATAGGGGCACTTGTGTGGCTCAGTTGGTTAAGCGTCTGCCTTCGGTTCAGGTCATGATCTCTGGGTCCTGGGATCGAGCCCTGCCTCTAATCCCTGCTCAGTGGGGAGCCTGCCTCTCCCTCTCCCTCTGCCCCTACCCCTACCCCCTCTCCCTCTGTCTCAAATAAATAAATATATAAAATCTTTTTAAAAAGAGGGCTGTTATTGTGTATTCTTGTATACTGTGTACTCTCCTTTATGATGTCAACCCAAGTATGGTTGAGCACAGAAAAGTCAGTACTGATCAGCCAAGCTATGGGACTAGAAAGAAACAGGAAGATGTCTGGGTGGAGAATTAGTGGTTCACAATCAGGTATCACAATCAGGGATGAAAGCTTCCTTCCAAGTCACAGGTCTGGGGCCAGGATGTTAGCAATGATTATTGGAGGCATACAAATGATACATCCACAGCAACCATGTACACTGAGGCCAGTCAAGGGTTTCCCTCATTGCAGGCACTATGCTCAGTGTGTCACTTGCATTATCTCAGCCAGTCCTCACGACTGCCCCACAGGACCTTGTTTCAGAAACAGACATGTGATCCAGGCTTGGAGAGAAATTCAGAGTATTGTAAAATCTTCCAGCTGCAAGACGGCCAAGCTGAGATTTCAACCCTGTCTTCTGACTCAGAGCCCAGGGGAAAGGCCAAGCAGGATGAGGCATTAAATAAGGAGCTCAGAGGAGGTGTGAACCTGAGGGAGGCAGAAGCCGAGGCTCCCTGACTCGTCCTGGGGCACCCAGTAGGCAAAGCTCCTGGAGGCCCCGTGGCTGCAGAGGAGCTCAGACCTCACCTGGGGCACAGTGGGGTGGGGGCCAGGAGGTCTGACAAGTGGGCTGAGATTGTTCCTCCAGGAACAGGCAATGGTTCTTTCTGCTGTACTTGCCCTCTCTTCCCTGCCCTCCCTCGTGGATAGGGTCAGGAACAGACTGGGAGCCCAGCAGACCCCAGCCTGTGCTATGGAAGTGAGAGAGCCTTGGTCCACGGGTCAAATCCCAGCCATGGGTTAGACCCACAGTCCTTCAGCCCAGGGCTCATCTCCAACACTGAAATCAAACAACTAATGCAATGGCTTGTGGACTTTTTTTTTAATAACAAAAAAAAAAGTATTTTCAAGAGAAATCTCAGGTAGAAGTCCAGAATTTATAAAAGATAAGTAGTAGAGAGACTCTGGTTTAAAGAGAGATGAAGGGATCCCAGAATGTCCTCCTTCTACCCATTTCCAACCTAAATATTTTCATGGACACTAGAGCCGTAAGCAGGGTTGGAACCCTTGGCATCAACAAGAATGGCTAAGGACCCCAAGCAATCTATTACCATGCAGTTTTCTAAAACCTTAGAAAATCTATTTTTCCATCTGCACCACACTTCTGGCTAGAGAGTTCACTGCTTACTTGCCACTTTGAGAAGTACCACTGACTTACTACCTTTCTAGACTCTCTCTGCTCTCACTTCAAGGGGTATCTTTTCTTCTTCCTAGTAGTCACACTAGAACTATTTATGACTTCAGAAACTTTGTTCACATCCTCCTCCTCTTTCCAGACAGAACATTCCTAATCTCTTTAGCCTGTTCTCACTAGAGGCCTAATTGCCACAATGTAGGTAAGGCACCAAGCAAGCTAAGAGGGTGGCACAAAGGAGAGGTTCAGCAAGTATTACACCTTTATCCTTCCTTTTCCATCTCCTTCATCATTTAAAGGGCTCGTGCCCAGTTTTACCTTCCATCGTAACCCTTTGTTCCTTTCTTAGTCACACTCATTGCTGTGCCCCAAATAATGTTGGGCCAGACTATGGGATCTTTACCTACACAGCCAAAGAGTAACACTGCAAGACTGTGAACCCCAAGCCCAACCAGCACCATGGGCAGTGCCATCACAGCCAGGAACACAGAGTTCACTTTTCTCTAAGTAGCCTCCAAGTTCCCTTGATAGGAAAATTGCAGCAAAGAACCCTTGGCCCCAGTGAGGATCTCGATTATGTTTTTGCATAACCGAGGGAGGGACAGAGGAGAGAGAGAGAGAGAGAGAGAGAGGGAGAGAAAGCACAAGTGAGAGGGTCTGAGCAGGGGGATCTGACCTAGCCGAGCCATGTGGAGAGAAGAAATAAGTTTCTTCTGGAGAAAGAGAGGCATGAGAAGCAGTTGACAGGAATTCCCAGTACCTGTTAGGAAGGGCGCCAGAGTTCACTTCCTGAAATTATATGCAGAGGAAAAGAAAGTCACGGGGAACTTCAAGGCAGGAGGATATTGGCAGGAGGATAAACTGGCACAAGTTTCCTAGAGGACCGCTGATCAATATCCATCACAATTTTAAGAGATTCAGCAATCACATTTTTAAGAATCTAAACTTGCAGAAATACTAACATTGCACAAATAGATGTACAATGATGTTCAGTCCTAAGGGAACAATGCCTGAGTGTTCAAGAGTGACTGATAAAATAAATTATGGTGTATCCATACAATGAATACTAGGCAACGGTGAAAAACAATGAGGTAGTGATACATTACTAACATGAAAAGATCTTAAAAATACACTCAGTGAGAAAGGCAACTTGTAATATGAGTCAATTTTTGTTTTATATAATATAAACACATCAATCTGGAAAGATACACGTGGATTGCCTCGATTTTCTTGGAGAGGCAGAGAATTGTCACTTTTTACGTTGGGTATTTCTAGATTGTTGAAATTTGTAATTAAACATAAATTAAATAGAAAGGCTAGCTATGGCACAGTGGTCACGTGCATGGGCTGTGGAGCCATTCTGCTGGAGTTCTGCCTTGTCCTACAAGTGATAAGGTAACTCAACTTCTCTGTGAGTCAGTGTCTTCATTTGTAAAATGGTAATAATGATATACCAACCTTATAGGGTTATTGTGCCAATTAAATGAGTTAATACACCCAAAAGGTTTAGAAAAGGCCTGGCTGTAGTAAAAAATAAATTATTGGCCAAGGTAAAGAATGATTTGGTTCTTTTTTTTAATAGCCAGAGAATGGAAGGAGGAAAGTAGGAAAAGATTAGCACCAGATGACAAAAGGCCTTGCACACCAGGCAAAGGAGTGAGAATTAACTTATTCAGTAGGAAATAAGGAGCTCAGTAGTCATTGAACAAATATTTACCGAACACCTTCTATGTGCCAGGTACCGTTCTAGATGACTGGGACACATCAGTGAATGAAACGGACAACAGCATATTTGGAAAAGGACCAATGTAATCAAGACTGACCTCTTGGGCATGATGGTTATATGTCTTAAAAGTGTTCTGTGTATGCTTGGGGGGAGATGATTGGGAAGACTGGGGGTTGTCAGTCAGGAGGCCATTGCATTATTCAGTTGACCAGGGCCTGGTACATGAAGGGGACTTCAGGTTTGGTGCAGAAGAGGTGCCCGAGGCTAGAGAGAACGGACAGGCTATCCCCAGTGTTGGCGAAGCAGCTGAGGGGAAGGTGCAGGTAGGCAGCTGTAAGCAGCCAGAGAACCTCTGAGCACCAGCTTTTCAAAGTTCATCCCAGCATTGGCCAACTCAGTTGGCCTGGACCTGGCTTCAGTTCCAAGTCCACCACCACTGATGTGAGGGTCCCCAGAGAATCGAGTTTCTCTGAGTCTCAGAATCCTTTTATAAAATGACAGGGTCACCCTTGATGATCTCCAGGGCCCCTTTTGGCTCTAACATTCTATAATTCTCATGTCATTACAAAGCGGCAACTGAATGGGACTTCCTTTCCCATTACCAATATATTATATACTAGAGTCAAAAGAGAAACCATCGAGACCTAGGATTCAGATGTGCAGGATCCTGTATGGGAAGACTGTTTACATTCTCTTCCTTCTTGAGAAAGTGCATATTGAATTTTAAGCCAAACGTATGTGTCAAGGTCTGAAAATGGGTTACTCAAATAATTTCCTTCCATACATGCAGCTGTTCTAAAGCATAAGCCACACTCGCCCTGTAAAACCATCATCTGTTCTATAAAGAATATGAGCATTCATCTGGCCCTTATTTTTAGAGTAAGAGGTCAAAGGCACAAGGGGTGAGATGTAGTCTAGTCCACTGACTTGACACAGACAGGGGGCGGAGGGTCAATTATAAATCGTGATATCTGAATTTGTATTTAAATTAGATGTCTTAGATGATGAAAAGAAGGAAATCATGGAATATCAGGGTGGCAGACAGAAGCTGCAAAAAGCCTACATTTTCATTTGTTCATTCATTCAACAAATCTCTCTCACAAAGTAAACCACCAAAATAAACAGACTCTGACTCATTTCCCATTGCTTGCTGGAGTTTGGTTCTTTTTTGCCACCCAGGGTCATGGAATACGTGAACTTCAGACTTACTCTCTGCGTGAGAAAAACCCCGCACGAAGATAATCAACTCTATGTGAGAAGAAATGCAACTTCCCACTCTCCCCACGAGGGCCTGGTCCTGAAGCCAGATGGCCTGAGCCCTGAGTCCCGCGCTGCCACTCACCAGCTGTGTGACTTTAGGCAAGTTACATACCTCCTCTCTCCCTCAGTTCCTCTCCCTCAGGGTTGTGATGAAGATGTTACTCTTTCTACATGGTTTTGAACAGTGCCTGCCGTACAGTAAGCACGATGTGTTTATAAGATCAATCTTAGTTGCTAGAGGCAACACGAGGCAGCTGAGAGCAGTTGCATATTGATTCTCTTAGAAGATACTTCCTCTCTGCTCATCCTCCTCCCTCCCGAGAGTACCACGGAAAACCATACGTTAGACAAGACAAGGATCAGCTGTTCTTCGTGTGTACTTAGGAAGGGTTAGGAAGAATTTACACTAAAAACCTCCTGCCAGGATTGCTGAAATCAAAATGACGCTTCTCTTTATAAAAGAGATACATGTTTGTTAATAGAGATGAAATTAGAATGCCCTGGCATGGTGCCCGCCAGCCTCAAAGTCTGTAATTTCAACCATTTGCTTGAGTTATTTGAACCCATTTTATTCTTGGCTGTTCTGGCGTTTGAATCAGGTGTGTGTGTGTGTGTGTGTGTGTGTGTGTGTGTGTGTGTACGTGCGCACATGCACGCACAAATGCATGGTGGGGGGAAGGGGAACAGCCCAGGTGGAGATGTCATGCTTGAATGCTTGAGTCTCGGTCAGATCGGCTCCAAAACGCAGAGCTGTCACCTAGAGCAAATTACCTACCTTCTTGAGCCTTAATTACTGGAACTGCAAAATATTCTTGACAAGTGGTCCTTTGGGTGCTCTTTCTAGACCTCTTATTCAAAGTGGCTGGGACGATTTGTTTTCATAACAATTGTCCCCCTGCAGGCCAGCGAGAGAGCTGTAGCCACTCCACGAGCTAAGACACCTAAGGGTGTCTGGTAACATGAGTAATTAAGAGCACAAACCTTGAATTAAGAGTTCAAGCCCCAATTTTGCCACTTTATTATCTTGTGACCTTGACAAAAAAAAAAAAAGAAAACAACAACAAAAAAAACCAACAAACCTTCCTAAGCCTCAGTTTGCCTATCTATAAAATGGTGATAATGGTAATAAAAACATCTATCTTCTTAGGTGGCTGTGAAGAATAAATAACGGTCCTCAAGAAGCACTTAGCATGATGCCTGACAGTGCTCATTAAATGGCAGATATCACAATAACAGCTGTTCCTGCTTCTGAGTGCCCCAGGGAAATCTTAGGTATATTCTTCTTTGGATAGTGATGGGCAGTTTATCAGCTGGTTTTTATTTTATTATTATTTTTTTAAAAGTAGTTTCCATTTTTTTTCAAAGATTTTATTTATTTATTCGACAGAGATAGAGACAGCCAGCGAGAGAGGGAACACAAGCAGGGGGAGTGGGAGAGGAAGAAGCAGGCTTGTAGCGGAGGAGCCTGATGTGGGGCTCGATCCCATAATGCCAGGATCACGCCCTGAGCCGAAGGCAGACGCTTAACCGCTGTGCCACCCAGGCGCCCCTATCAGCTGGTTTTTAGATTAGCTTTTAAAATCCTCAGTGAGAACTCTTTTAAAACATGCCATCTGCCTCTTCCGCTGTTTTTCTTCTTTGCATTTTTAAAAATTATTTCAAAACAAACCAGCTATTTTAAAGTGTGTCTGAGTGGTTGCCCATTACTCATCAGAAGAGATTCCAAAGCTTTTTGCAGGAAGGATATCATGTCAGGATGCTTTGGTCAAGGAGTTGCCTGTCCTGGTCTTTCTTCCCCTGGGACAGCCCCTGGAATGAGGAGAGCTTCGAAGTACTCCCCATCAAGGTGGCAGGCTGGGGGGTGCTAGAAGCTCAGCCTGGGGTGGGGGCTGGATGAGTCAGTCTGGAGAGCCTGAAGGGGAGCTCTGGCCTTGGCTGTTCCAACAACAAACCGACAGAGGCCACTTAAACTTGCCAGACTGTATTGTCTTCACTTGTGACACGAGAGGGCCAGCGGTGGGCAAAAACCAGAAAGACAATTCACCCGGGAGGACAGTCAATTTTGTCCCCTTCCCTAGTTACCAAAAAAAATGCAAATTATAGGACAGACATTATGTTATATATTAAACAAAGACACCATGTTTAAGGTTATTAAAATATAACTTTGAATACAAGGTCACTTTTCTGCATGGCTGGGAGCACCGGCAAACTGGCATAACTGTGTGCGACTAGAAACCACAATTCCTACAGTGTCTCATGAAAGAGAAGTAGGTAAACTTGGTGTGCATCCTCATCTTTTCAGCTCACTAGCTTTGAGGCCCAACCTTTTTGAGGCTCTATTTCCTCATTAGAGGAAAAATGGGTAAAATGGAGATAGTAAAAATAATGCCCACTTGAAGGCTGTTGGGAGGTCTGGAAGTAATGCAGGTGACGGAGCTGGCCTAACATTTGGCACCTACCAGATGCCTGTCGTTGCCGGGAGACAGATGATGATGACTCTCCCTGGTTCTATAATATTATAATGCTGCTGGAAAGAAACCCCATTCTCCTCTCCTTTCTGGGATTCCTTGTCAG
The DNA here is from genome assembly GCF_017311325.1 of Ursus maritimus. Classification (NCBI taxonomy): domain Eukaryota; kingdom Metazoa; phylum Chordata; class Mammalia; order Carnivora; family Ursidae; genus Ursus; species Ursus maritimus. The sequence goes on from NW_024426885.1 coordinate 32,589,270, forward strand.
AATCTGGCTTCTCGGCAGGCAGAGCAGACAGCTGCTCAGCTGCGGCCCCACACATCGATTCCTAGGGGACCCTGACCCATGGCCTCAGGGTTCCCCAGGCAACTCCAAGTACGTGCCCCACACAGACATCTACTGCACACACACTACTACGCATCAGATGCCCGTCCTGCCCAGCCCTGCCCGCTGGCACTCACTCAGCTCTGCAAATGGCCTTCTGGCCTCCAGAGCCAGACCCCTCCCCTGCCTGAGCACAGAGAAAGGAGTGACACCCTCTCTGTGGCCCTCAACTTCGGCCTGCATCTCCCCGCAAGCAAACACAAGCCCGCCCCTATCTCCGCAGACCACAGCTCTTTGACATACGTCTGCTGCCACCGAAACACTGCACATCTGCACCAGCCACTGGCCACCATATTCACCAAGTAACTCATTCCACCCTGGGGAGGCCCTCAGTCACTTGTTTTCAAATGCCCCTTTGCTTCTGAGGAGGGTTTTTCTTTTCTTCCTCTTTCTCCTGTGATTCATCTCTTGTTTTTTGGTAATTCAAGCTCAGCACTGACTTGAATTGCCATGGAGTCTTTATCTACTCAATATCAAAGATGTCTCTTCTCAAATGTTTTTTTGAATTCTTTCTCAATACCAGGTTCTGTTTCTGTTCCCATTTTGCAACCTAATAAGGACTGAAATCTGTTTTCAGTAGTTACTTGATTTTTTTTTTTTTCTCAGCTTTAAAAATAATTTCAGAGAGCCATGGAACCAAGGAGCTGAAAGGAGCTCATCCAGTCCCTGTTTCATTCATGAAAAAACTGAGGCCCCTGGGGGTGAGCTTTGTGGTGGTCGCACTGTGGGAAGGCACTCAGGAGAAGGAAAGCAGACCATGCACACCTACATTCCTTGTGCCTCTCAGCCTACCATATGCCCTACTTCCTCGTTAAACCAGGTCCAGGTTCCACACGGCCGGGCTTCTGACAATGATGGCACTTCCTTCTGTAGGGAGATCTGCCGAGGGGCCTGGTAGGTCTGCAGAAGTAGCTCCCTGCAGGTGTCCCAAATCCATCACGGGTTCATTCCTCCTCTCTGACTTCCAGGCTTCTGTCAATGCCATTTCCTCTTCCTGCTAACTCTGGCTAAGTCACATTCATTCTTTAGGTGCTTTCCCCAGGAAGCCCACCTGAGCCTCCAATTCCACGAAAGTAGGGAGCCCTCCCATGTTTCCCTGGCAGTGAATTGTATGCCCTCTCTCCAAGATGGGTTTTGCTCACCAGTCTTGCAACAGATTGTTAACCTGTTTGCACCCATCTTCCCTTAGAGGTCTGCCTGCAGCACGAGGGCACAGCAGACGCAGATGAGTCACACAAAACAAAGTGTTAGTGACCTTTACAATCTCTCCTATCTGTAGAGACTCAGGGGCTAAGCACTCGAAGAAAGGAAGAGTCCCAAGGGTAGTCAAAAGCCCACAGACAACTGGTTTCACAATTTCAGACTGAGGGAGTTTCCTCTAAGTTTTTCAAGGAACTGGGGATAGACTTCTCACCCAAGCAAAAACAGGGGTAGGGTTGGGGGTGGGGAGCAGAGCAAATAACCAGGTGCAGGCAGGCACACCTAATCCCTCCTCTTGATTCACGCCTTTTCTCTTCCAGGGCTGTGTTTCTACAGAAAGGAATCGGCCTGTGAGAGCATCTTCCTGGTGCACCATCGTGGCGCTTCAGTAGTCTAGCCTTTGACCCAGGGTGACCCAGAGTCCTGGTTGCCCTTCAAGGAGTGGGGGAGGGAAGGCTGGGTCACAGTAGAGGCAGGAAGGGAGATATGGAGGCCAGAACAGAAAAACTCCGGGTCTTGACTTCTCTGGATTCTTCCCCCACATGATCTCATATAATCCCCCAAGCAACCCTAAGATGCCAGTCCTTTATGACCTCCATTTACCTAGGAAGAAACAATGGAATGCAAAGTTCAGTGACTCACTGAGATCACAGACACAGTGCTCGGAAGTTGTGCTGAGACGCAGCAGAGCAGCAGGCTCCTAACCACCGCTTCTTTCTCTAGTTTCCTACAGACACTTCTGAAAGGGGCCTGGGGTGTCTATGTGTGTTCTCCCTGACCATTTAAACACTCACTTGCACTAATAAGACAACTAGGAAGTTCAAAGCAGGTATTTCTAACACTTTTCTATCAAGCCTCCCTGCTTGGGCTGCTCTCCCCTCCTGGAATGCACCTTTATCTTCCGTGATAGTCAAATACCTGCTGGTCCTGCCTGCCTCCTCCCCTGCCGTAAGGGCTTCAACCCCACCTAAAGCTCCCTTTCTCCATACTCCTAATACGTTTACAGACAGCTCTGCACAAGGGAATCTTCTACAGCACTGTCCAACCACTGGTATAATAATTTACTATTTTATAACCACCATGAAAACAAATACTTCCGAGCATTTGCTCTCTGCTGAATATATTTTTCTTGTTTAATTTTCATAATAGTTCCATTAAATGTATATAAATCATCTCCCTCCTCACAAACAAGGGTACTCAGTTTTGATAAACCCAGATGGGAAAAGAAATATATCCCAGCAGCTTCTGTGATGGGTTCCATCCCAGTTCACTAAGTCGGTAATGTGCACAGACGGCGCCTGTCAGTCTCAGTCTTGCCATCTCTAAACTGGATCGTGAAGTGCTGAGGACAGGACTGGCACGGAGGGAAGTGGGAGTACTTAATACCACTAGGGAGAAGCAGAGCTTAGAGTCAGCTCCTGACTGTCTTACTAGAGGGCCTGTGCTGCCTGCTTCTCATATAATCCTGAGGTAGGCAGAGTTTACCGTCCCTATCTTAAAGATGAGGGGTTAGATTCAGAAAGGTGAAGCGATGGGTTTGGGATCTCACAGCTGTTAAGTCTCAGGGCTGAGGTTGGAGCCAAGTGCAGCTTTATTTGACTTCCCAACACTGTGCTGCCTTGTGTCAACCTGTTAGCTGTGTGTCATCTTCCTCCTTCCAACTGAGCAATAAGCTCCTTGGAGCCATGCAAAGGCAGCTCCCCTTTCCCTGCATTTCCCAAATGGCCTGGCACAGCGTTACACATGCCGTGTTCTCACTGCACCCCTGGTAGAGCAAATACGGTTGCCCTTGCTCAGCCTGGCACCCAGCTTGCTCTTCAAAAACATAAGCAGCATCAGCCACAATGACGGAGCCTCCTGAGAGATAATTCCAGAGTCACCTAACAATTGTATGTCCACTGCACTTATAAGAAGTAAATCTCAAAGGGGAATTCAAAATGCTGTAAAAGAGACTGAATGTTCCATGGGACAACTGCCACAGCTTCTTCAACAATTAAATGGTGTCTAAAAGAGGAGGAATCTGTTAAAGATTGAAAGACTTACGAGACATATCATTCAAATATAATATTTCTCATCTGATCCCTGATTCCAAAAATCAAATATTAAAAGCCATTTCTGGGGGACACCTGGGTTGCTCAGTTGGTTAAGAGTCTGCCTTCAGCTCAGGTCATGACCCCAGGGTCCTGGGATCGAGCCCCGTGTCAGACTCCCTGCTCAGCGAGGAGCCTGATTCTCCCTCTGCCTGTTGCTCTCTCTCTCTGACAAATAAATAAATAAAATCTTTTTTAAAAAGCCATTTTGGGGACAATCAGGGAAATCTGAATACAGGCTCATTATTAAATTGTATTTTGGAATTATTTATTTGTTTAGGTATGGATAATACTGCAGTTATGTTTCTAAAAAAATATTTCTAAAAAATATATAATGAAGTATTTATGGATGAAATGATATACTTCTGGGGTCTATTTTAGATACTCTGGCAGGAGAGGCAAATACTCCCTGGAGGTGACCAATGAAACAACGCTAGCAAATGTTGATAAATGGTGAAGCAAGGTGATGGGCCCCAGGGGGTTTGTTATACTATTCTCAGTATTTTTGTGTTTGTTCAAAAACTTACACAATAAGGTTTTTTCTTTGTTTTTTTTTTAAAGAAAGAATGAATGGTGTGAGTCCCCAAAAATCTTCTGTTTTGTTCCGCAACTACTTTTCTTCCAAGAGAGCTCAGTTTCCTTGATGTGAAAAGCTTCCCAAATGTACTCATCCAAGTGAAGTTAAGCACCTGTTGTGATGATCACTCACCTGGACCATTCTGCCCCCCTTCTCCATCAGCCCTCTCCTAACTGGCCTTGTCACCTTCCACAAAGAGGCTCACTGTCCCCCTATCCCAGCTCTACCATTTCTATTATCTCCCTCCACTCTTTGGCTAGACACTTCAGCATCACCTTTGTCTCTTTCTTCCCCTTCATCCTCTACCCCGGGCAGCCAATGATACTGCATGTGAACTTGATCTAGCCACCAATGTCTCTGATCCTCAGTTGCATTATCTGTCAAAGGTAATTGGTGGGATCCTGTCAGTTATGATCTTCTTGTACTTTCTTTCATAGAAGCTATCGTGCCCTATGCCTAACATGTTAGGTGACCTAAGTGTTCGGAGAGCTCCTCTTCATGATAAGTTCCAGCTATCTGCCTGACAGGAAAATCAGACTCTCTGATATGAAGTTCCTCTCTGGGACTTACCTCCTGATGGAGTTTCTTTCATTCCTTTGTTCAATACACACGTATTAAGTTCCTACTATGTGCCAATTCAATCTGTCCCTCCCATTGCTGACACTGTACCTCTTGACAATTGTTAAGCTATGCATCTTTTCAGTCTGCCTTTATAACCATTATGTTACTCCATACCCAGGGTAACCAGTGGAGACAACTGGGTAGAGTTTATGGTTGGCTCATCATTTCACAAATGAGTCAGCTGGATAAGCAACACACTCAAGACCAAAAAGCAAGTGAAAGGCAGGGGTACCTAGAACCCAGGTCTCCCAAATCCTGGTCCAGGACTCTTGAGGATCATTCCATACTGCCCATGGGAGCAGCAGGACAGCTGGGAGGGTGAAGAGAACTGAGGTCTGGCCTTGTGAAGCCATCTCAGCAATGTGTGAATGGTCAATGAACTGATGGCCCAAATAAGGATGTATCTGGGTCACAAGAAGTCCCCAGAACAGCTGGAGATGACACCCTAACTCTTAGTCCTGGAGGTCATTCAAGTCCAGATTTGGGATGCAGCCCAAGAAGACTCCCGACTGGCCTGTCCTTATGGCGTGGGAGCTGGGTTCCAGCAAGGACCACAGGCCTAGGTGGTTCCTCTAGAATACGGAAGTGGAAGGCACATGGGATAAGAGTCTAACAGGTGGGCTGAAATCCTACCTGTAACCCTTAGTAGCTGTATGAAATCAGGCCTGTTACTTAGAGTGCTGTCTTTCCCAAGTGTGTTCATTGCTGTGTGAGCCCTGAGGTAGACCCAGCACATGGTTCACGGCCCCTTTCCTGGCAGAAATAAAAACCAGTCTCTCTAGAAAAGAGTTGTTTAAAGAGGGAGGCATTTTAAAGGTGGTTAAAATATATTCTTTGTTAGCTCCTGAAACAGTGTATAGTCCCAGTAACTGGAAGCAATTCCTGGGGTAGCCTTGTGAGAACAGTTTTTGGCTAACAAGTCTGAATCTTGCTCTAATTTGATTAGGTTAGCTAATCAAAAGTAGACATTAGAGTTGAAAGGGGAAATTAGTCAGAGTTTTATGGAAAATTCACCAAGGGGACTGGATACCCATTTCTTACCCTGTACTTCTGACCATGGGGCTAAACATTTCTAAACCAATGTCACTCCTCATCCAATGGCAGCATCCAAACACATTAACCTGCTGGCAGACTCCAGGAGTAAAATGCTGTTTCTTGGGGATGAGATTGTGCACCAAAAAGAGTGTCCACCACCCATTCATGAGTCACTACCCAGCTGGCCAAGGGCTTCCTCCCCGTCTCCAGGCCTGGCTGTTCCCTCCGCCGGGAGCACTTCCCTTCCTGACACTCCTCCTGCAAACCGGCCCTTGAGGATTACTCACTCCGTAGGTCTCCTCTTACTTATGAGTTGCTCCAGGAGCCTCCCCTCCCCACCTGGTTAAGAGGACCTACCAGAAGCTCCCATAATTAATTGCCTGTTCTTTCTCCATTCGGGCACTTATCATACCTTACCGCAGCGATTAACCACGGGGGACGATTTACCTCTAGGGGACATGTGGATATTTGGCATTATCCAGAGATGTTTTTGGTTGTCACAATGGTGTGTGTGAGAGGATACTCCTGGCACCTAGTGGGTAGAGGCCAGGGGTGCTGCTAAACACCCTGTAATGCATGGACACCCCCCACAACGAAGAATCATCCAGCCCCAAATGCCACCAGTGCTGAGGTTGCAAAATCCTGCCCTGTCTAATTGTTTACTTGTTGATCTTTCTCACAGTGGCTGTCTCATTCCTATCTGGATCCTAGTATGATGCCTGGCCCATTTAAGGTGCTCAGAAAAGACCCTCTAAATGGCTGAATGACCTTCATCCTAGCTTCCATCTCTTACTTACTTCTGCTTGCTTTGCCCCTGACCAACTCCCTGTACTGGCCTCTCCATGTCACTCAGCACAAATCCTATCCTGACTCTGGCCAGGCTTCCCATCCTACTCCTGCTCTGTGCACTGCAGGCCATGGGTGATAGAGAGCTAGGGCTGCCTGCAACAATTCAGGGAACAGGGTGTCTGGACGAGGAGTCAAGCAGGGCTAGATGAAGTCAAGGCCATGAGAAAGGGAAGAAGGCCTGAGCCAGCTGGGAGCAGGGCCAGACCACCGGGCAAATGGGGCAGCTGGACTGTGCAGTTAGGGGCTCAAAAGCTGATTAGTTTTCAAATCCTCCACATGCCTTTTATGTAATTAATGGACTTTGGAGCGTCCGTTTCCCAGGCTGCAGGAATCTTCTCCCCCTTAAGCGAAGCAGCTCTGTACGCTAAATATTTTCTCAAAACACTGAGTCACTGCCCATTTCTTTCTTTGTGCTTTTGCTACTGAGTTCACATGAATAATTATAAGCTTATTTTACATGATCGTAAATAAGGGGCTAGGTAATTCTCAGCAATTTCAAGAATGAAATGTTCACAAAGACTTTCAAGACTGTGACACAACAGGGTTTGGCAATTCAAAATCACTGCTGTTTAAAAGATATTTTCTTATTTGGTTTATTATATTTCATGTTTTACATATATATTATAATTTATGTTCAAATAATGTTGTGCAGAGAAACAGAGCCAGGCAATTCTATGAGACAGAGAAGGTTAGGGGATTGCTGGGTTTTTGAAGCTAAATATTAGATGCTTTGACCAGCAGTCCCACGATTTCACCCTTGAATTCCTTCAGAACTCTTGGATGAATGCCAACCTGTCCCCGTGATTTATCCACATCCAATTTGTCAACTAGGTCTAGAACATTCTGTGCATTGGCTATTGCTTGATCTAGTACCTCTGCTTCTAGAGATACCTTAAGAGTGATATTCATTTTGATATATTTTTCAGAAAATGTCAGGGCAAATATTTATTACGTCTGCTGGCTCCTTTTCAGATATCGAAAGGAATGTTCTGATCATCTACAAAGGTTCTACGAGGACTTTGGCTGGTCTCTTCACTTCAATTACTTTAAAAGACCCTCTTTGTCTCTGTTCTAATGTCTGATTCTTATAGGATGCTCCTTAAATGATGTGTGGATCCCTGCTGTGGGCTTCCTAGGTGGGTTCCCCTGTTTTTCCAACTGAATTAACTTTCTATTTTTTTCTGAACCTATCTCTTACGAATGTGCCTTTGTCTTGAGCAATCCTGTTTGGGCTGATTCTATAAATCATGATTATTATTTCAACCTCCAGGGCCATGAGAATCAAATGAAGTAAGGCCATCAAGGGTCATGCCCGATGCCTGTTACAAATACGTGTTTAGCAAACACTTATTCTTACCGTGTTGGCCAAAGAAGGGGAGGTAGGAAAAAGCGGGTTCTTTTCAACCCCATCCCCCAAAATGGTTTTTCAAATCTTGTCATACTTTGTGCTCCCTAAAACATGTTTGGTAGTGTTTTCTAAAAGTTAGCTGGCAAGATTCTTGAGGCTGACATTTTTTTTTCATAATTCCTATTCTATTATGATATACATGCGTTTCTTCTCCTGTTATGTATACATTATCTTGGTCTTCCGTTCTTACACCAGACTGTTCATCTTAAACTTATTAGAGTTATTAAATTACAGTGGTCACACACAGATACTCTCTGCACTTCTATGGTGCTTCTCTTCCTTTTCTTCTGTAAAATCATTAGGGCAGGAAATGATCATTTGTCCTAATTCATCCCAGGGAGATATTTTGCCAATTCACAAGTGAGTAAACACCCTCATTATTACTAATTGGCCCGATTCTTTAGCTCAGCCAGTCCTATTGCAGTTTCCAGCTCAATCTCATTATCCTTGTCAGGTGGATTATAACCCCTTTCCACGGCCGTATTTTCATGAACTGTTGGTTATTTCCACCCACTGGACATTTCCTGATGTCATTTTTATGCTGAGGCTGCTTGGATTTCTCCACTACTCTGACAATCTGTTTCATGACTCTGGTTTCTTACCCTTTTTTTGCCAGCTGTCTCCCAAGAACCTTTGATTCCTGACTAAGAAGCACAATAGCCCAGTGTCTGCTCTCACTAGGACCTTCAAATTCCACCTGTTTCCACCTGTGCTATGTATGATAGCCATCAATGGACTATAGCCATACACATACACATATACATATATACATATACACACATACATATATATATGTATGTGTGTATATGTATATATGACTATAGCTCAGCAAAGACCACAAAAGGTTCTGATCTTCAGCTCTTTCTCAGCTTCCCAAATTAGCCTTTAGAACCCCCCTATTATTTGCCCCCAAGTCACGCTTCTGGGACTAAAGGAGAGAGTGGGGCATGTTACCTCTGAGACATGCACAGGACAGTTTCCATGCTATTGATTTTCTACCTCTGCTCTCTTCATTTTCATCAGATTGTCTTTACCCAGCTAGTGCCAGTGTACAACTCCTTCTGCCAATTGTTGCAAAAATGGAGTCACTGTTCTGGAATGCCCCAAGGCTTCCCCTGTCCACACCTGCCTCAGCTTGCAGTAGTTTTCACGGTTCTTCCCTTGTGGGTGCAACTTGTTGACCCCACTGGATTTCTAAGCTGGACTGACCCCAATGAAGAAATCACTTGATATACAGAGCCTCTGGCAGAACCCCTCTCCACGCCACAACACACACACACACAGACACACACACACACACACACACACACACCTGCTGTTTCTCTGTATGTTTCCATGATGCAGGTGAGAACAGGGCAATTATCAGTATTAGATATCTAAGCCATTTGAATTCAAATGGCTTCTTGCAGCAAAGCATATCAGGGTGCAAACAGCATTAAATAAAACACGGTAGGTGTTTTACCTTTTTGTTCTTCTGGGAGCAACAGCTCCTTTGGAAAGTGGCAGAAGTGGGTGCCAGAAACAAGTAATTATATTTTATTATCCAATCCACATCACACTATCACTGAAGGACCACAATATATGGAGAAGCTCTTTGAAAATGGTACAGGGCTAGACAGTTGGGAGTTGCATCACAGGCCCCTAAATAGCAAACTCCTTGAAGGCAAGAACTGTGTTTTACTTTCAAGGGTGTCCCCTATCGTCCTACTGTGATGACCTGCCCTGAGCAACTGTTTAATTGAACTGAACATGAACTGAAAGGGCTCCATTCATATAACCAGTCATTTACTAAGCATGTGCACCATACATTATGGTTCTTCCTTTCTCTCCCTTCTCCATCTCTGTGCTGGGCTACTTGCCTCCCTTTCCAAGAATCTCTATCACACCCAAAGCTTCATGGGCAGGGATCATGTCATCCACCTTACTGCTGCATCTAGGGGCCTGGCAGTGTGTGGCACGTAAGGTCCCCACTAAACATTCATGGAGTCAACAAATAAATGAAAACAAACCTGTTTCCAACTTGGGCTGGTTTCATGGAAAACACTGTTTAGTACCAAAGTGCGACCTGTGTTCATTTGTGTCAAACACATTCACGTATGTCATTTGCCATGGGACAGAGGAGATGTGGTGATGCTCATAGGGAAGCAGAGGTGAAAGGGGGCAGAGGCAGGGCCATTTTCCCAGCACATATGTATATATGTGTGTGTATACATACAATCATGGCAAAAGTTGTCAAAATCACAACCTAGAAAGAGATTTTTCATGAAGGTGGTGCTCACTTTAGTTGATGGCACCATTTCAGGTAGTAATTGAAATATGAAATTACAGGAGACCAACTATAAGGCAATGCCCTTCACCCAGTGTGTGGGCATCACACACAATGCCTTCACCCTTCACCACCCCTCTCTCTACCCAAATTCTAATTACAGACATATGATCTATTTGCCACCACAGTTTTCTCCCAGTGGGTTACTGTGGCTGTTAATTTCAACAGCAGCCATTCTGAAAAGTGGAAAGACGGGGAAAATGGATGCAGAAAAAGGAGGCCTTCACTTTAAACTGGCACTGTTCAAAGTGTGGTCCCACCAGGCTGCATTAGCACCTGGGAAACTGCTGGAAATGCAAATTCTGGGGCCCAATCCCAGTCTTCCAGAGTCTGAATCTCTGGGGCACCTTGGGGGAGGGAGGTGGGGAAGGGGAGCCCAGGAAGCTGTGTTTTCACCAACTCTGCTGGTGTTTGCCAAGGCAAAAGTTTGAGAAGCATGGTCTAAAGTGCTGTTCACTCCTTTTCAGAATTCTCTCAGGCATTACCTGGGGAGAAACTGGGTGTCCGGAACCCACGGAGGAGGCTTTTCATTATTTACCTTTTTGTACTTAAAAAATTTTTTTTCAGCCATGTGATTAACTTGTTATTTCAATAGAAATAAAAATGACCAACAAATAAATCGGACCTCTACCAAGAGCACATTGAAAAGGAAAGGATAACTCCCAGCAACTACTCTAGGATGTTCCTGGTAATCATTCCTCATCTGTTTAGCTGGACAATTTCCCCCTCTCTCCTAAATGACAAGCAAGAAGGAAGAAGATAGAATGAGGATAAGGTAATACATTGGCAAAGTTATATTTTCTTAACAAAACACATTTTGTTTGATATTTCTAAAAATATTAGAGGACTAAGGATGTCCCTTAAGAAGATATCAACGTGACAATGAGGAAAGCCAGGACAACATACCATTTCCACACTATACAGCACTTTTTTTAAATAAAAAGCTCAATTAGGGCAAGCATTTGTAGCAATAGCTTGCCTAGATTCTTCAATAATTGGAAGAGAATGTACACAACACAATTAAGAGTTTGCAAGCATGTTTTAACCTTTGGCATGATTTTAGTTTCCTAAAGATAATAGCTGCTCTCTCACACTTTCTCAAATTGCTTTATGACTGCCATCTCGCTAAAAGAAAAAGCACAACGGCTAAAATGCTAAGTTAAAGTAATACGCAATGCTAAGACTCTACTGCCAGTCTGTTTCCAAAGGAAAAACCACAAGACTACATGAACTAAAGGGCTCGTCAAACAAAAACAGTAAAAACAACTGGATGCACAGACCCCCTCTCGCACAAACAAAGCTTTTTGGGTCAGAGTCCCCTACATTTAACAAAAACATTTCACTTTCAACAAATCATAGGGATCACGGGTCCTTGCCTCTGTCAGCCACAACAGTCTGAGGCAGTCACTCATTGTAATGAAGGGTGCCAAAAGCCCCCCCTTTCCTTACTTTGGCAATTCTACACTACGATGGACACCGGAAAACTGAGCTTGTGTCAGGAAACTGAGACAATCTTTCATGTTATTTTCTTAGAGTTGTTATCCATCTCCTCCTGGGCTGTAGAAGGAATGAAGACTCACTGAAAGGTTTAATCCTAACGCTCACAAAACAGCATATGCCTTGAAAAGAGTTATAGAAACTCCTAGATAGAATTGTGCGAACCATTTCAAGAGTAGTCCTCATAGCTTGAATTCCTTAAACACAGTACTTTGCAATGAAGTTAGCCAAATACAGAGAAACAAAACAGTTTTCAAGTTTTATTCTGGGTTATTTTTAACTCCAGATTTTTTTTTTAAAAGGAACAGAATTTGGGATTAAGTTGGTGGTGAGCAGAAAACTACTCTTCCAATTATCTCTTCTTGAGCTAATCTTATCAAAGGTCTAACTTGCTTTTAATGTTTGTAAATAAATAGCTTAACCACACAGATAAGCTGCATCACCTTTCCCACCAGCTATGGACATTTACACTGAGAAAAAAAAATTTTAATAAAGTATATCTGAAGCATCAAAGAACACGTAGCTCATTTCAAACAGGGATCCTATCAAATATGATTGAATTGAACTCCTAAGTATATACTTTTTCCTCTTAAAAATTAGGTATACTTAAGGATATTCCTTACCAGGACCATATGCACAAAAGTCAAAAGATTAAAAAAGAGAAAAACAAATCAAATCTGCAAAAAGAAGATCAGCTTATTCAAAGAATATAACGAATCACTCGTTTTCATTAAACTAGATGTTGATATATAACACACCACAGGTCATTATAAAAGGAAGGAAAACAAACATCTAATAAACCATCAGGATTCTTTCAAAATCTAGTAGATTAAAACGCAAAGAAGTAATATTAAAGCTGTGATTTCAAAGAAAAAAATTTGCATCTCTATAGTTAAGTATTTGGGGCTAAAACATTTTAGAAATTTTCTTAACTAGGAAAGAAACTTCCCTGATCTTCTCTGTGAAATGTCTCACAGGAATTGTGTTTTGGCTAACACTGCACAGCGGTGTGAGTGAAGGAACAGTCCCCAGGATCCCATGCATTAAGGACATCGGGGGATTTGTGAACAATAGGAGCCCTTACCTGGTCTTCCTTAAGCCTCCAGCATCCACATCCATCCTTTAATAAGGTAAAATTAGGTACTGCAGAGAGAGGGAAGAGCCAACCAACCCTCAAGGCAGGCTGAGAGCGTGCAAAGCCCCAGCTGACAGCCTGCTTCCCTCTCCCCAGGCTCTCTGCCTAAGAGGCTGCACAGAAACCAAGTCGGTGCCAAATCTTAATCCCTTTGCAGAATCTCACATGGAGCTGCCTCACCTCTTCCATTCCTGCAAAGCCTCTTCCTGCTGCACTTCCTTCTGAAACCATTAGTCACTGCAACATCCCAGACCCACCGAATGAAGACCAATCTCAAACCGTACTGAAAAAGCCTGCAACACACAGGGTGATGAGTGTTTACATTAGCTGAAATAAAATGATGTAATATCCAGAATCCGCGGAGGGCCCTGATCCAGAGTCAGGGCATTGTAAGAACCACTTTGAAATACAACTTTTCTAGATGGCGAGGGGGAAAAAAAATCATCTTTGGGTTTTGTTAATCAGGCCTCTGTAAACACAGAGTTATCTGGATTGTACTGGTCTCATCAAGAGTAAGATGTTTCCAAACAGAAACTCAGAACTTCTCAATTACCCACAGTTTTATTAAAGAGAATAAAAGGTAGCAAACAGCCCAAAGTGAATCTGCGTGCAAAAAACCTAGTACCGAGGGGGTAATGGTGGAAGGCACCAACCGGGGCTGTGGAGCCTACCATGCTGCAGGATATGAGAGCCTCCCAAAGGCACAGATGCCTTCAAAGTAAAGGTAACTCCCAGGAACAGCAGTGTTGTTTTAAGCCACAAGTCCATTTGTCATCCTATAACTTTAGATGCACAAGAAAGCCCAGGGGTTGCCAACACTGCTTCCACTGGGCAACTGCTATTGATTACTTCAGGATCTTACAGCCCCTGAATCGGGTGGGCCAGGAAGATGTGAGAGGCCACACTGCTGCTGGATGAGATTAGGAGAGGGTAAAGGGACAAGCACTTGCCTGGGGGAGAGACCAGCTAAGGTTTCATAACTTCTCCCTGGCTGGCTTGAGACTGGTGGGGATGCCAGAGGCAGACTATTTGTTTTTGGATGTGTTACTGATCACAGTGTGAAACTTTACAACTTTACGCTAACACTCCCCATTCTTCCAGTGACACTCTTGTCACTCAGAGCAATTCTGGAACACCTCTTTGGAAACTTCCTTCAGAGACTGTATATTTCATTTTAATAAATACACATTTTTGAATATCTGTTCCATGCTGGGCACTGTAGAGGGTATAACTACATGGTCCCGTTTTCCAAAGGCTCCCCACCTGATAGGGAAAGTGGAGGCAGAAGGAGGTCATTCCATCACATGTGCTAGGCACGGTGCTAACACTTTACGGGCACACCTCGCCTGCAAGGTAGATATTATTACTGTTCCTGTACTATAGATGAAGAGACCCCCAAAGCACAGAGGAGTGAGGTGGTGGTGAGCTGGTAAGCAGGGTACCAGATTTGTCTAGTGTGCTTCTTAACCACCTGTCTATTGCTCCTGCCAGCTTCACTAACCATCACCATCACCCACCACCATAGTAACAATAACAATAACAAGAGTACTATCGCTCCCATTTATTTAGCGTACTATGCAATAGGCACTATGCTAAGGGCATTACATGAATATTCTCACTTGCCCTATAAAAGCCCCTATGAGGCAGTATTCCTATTCTGCAGATGCAGAAATTAAGGCTCAGAGGGAATGAATGCCTTGTGGGGCCAGCCACATAGCTGGGTAAGGGGACAGGTAGGGATTGGAGCCGGGCCCGACAGATCCCAGAGCTCCATATATGACGCTAACATCCCCCATTCTTCCAGGGACACTCTTGTCACTCAGAGCAATTCTGGAACACCTCCTTGGAAACTTCCTTCACAGCCTGTACATTCCATTTTAGTAAATACACGTTTTTGAATATCTGCTCCATGTTGGTTACTGCAGAGGATACAACTATATGGTCCTGTTTCCAAAGGCTCCCCACCTGGTGGGGAAAGTGGAGGCAGAAGGAGGTCATTCCATCACAAGGGAGCCTGGGGCTAAGTGTTACTACAGAGCCACCAAGGGTGATGGGAGTTGGGCAAGTGAGAAATTATTTCAAAATTATCCAAATGATGGCTAATATGCTCAGGGGTGGTAAATATCCATCCTTAGAGGGTGGATGTAATTTTGGCTTACAGGCAAGTCAATCAGAGCCAAGTCTGGGGAATAAAGTGGGTCATCAAGCAGGGCAATACCATTTTTGGTCACAAGCTAGGTGTGGCTATAAAATAGTGAGATGGATTTTCCTGTGTGGCCCAGACTAGCTCTGAAGGCGATTCCTAATGGGCAGTTCCAAAAATGTTTCGAGCAATGATACCATCTCCAAATTAAAGGCAGAGCCAACCAAAGCGATTCCAAAAGACAAGGTTTCTCAAGCACAGCACTTGACCGCGCTGGAGGCACAGCCTGCAGAACCATTTGTGGCGAGCTCGCTATCAGCAGGCCCAGCTTAGCTCGCGTGCCGCTGTGCCCCCAGCACGTGGAGTGATGTGCCGCACAGGGGGATACTCAATAAACATTTGTGGACTGAATGCAGGTTACTTTTGAATGTGAAATGTTAAAAGTTGTCTTATCATTTGGTCACACTTAGATGTCTACATATGGGCTGTGGACACCTTCCCAGCTGAGTCCAATGGCCAGAGTGAGGCTATTCTTACCCAGTCTATCTACAAGGCCGGGCCCTGGGTGGTCAGCCTGGCCATGACAACTTCCCATCCTGTCCCCACTCATGGCCAGTTCTGTATCCAGTGGGAAGGGGAGTGAGGACAGGCATTAAAGATGCCACCATGCAGGATCGGCTTAGGGTTTGTGGCGGAATGGGCTGACAGGTTTCTCCATTAGTGCCAGCTCTGGAAGTCAGGAAGCACTGGGAAATGCTTCTACAACCCTGTTAGGGGTGGGCAGGGTTTGTGACCAGCAGCCAAGCTGGACTCCGAGTAGATCCAAGTTTGGGGCAACGCAGGCTGTCCCAGGAACCACCCCCAACCACAGCCTGACTCCGTACACATTCCAAAAAAGGAGTTGACATCTCTGAGACTACACAGTGTTCCCCAAACAGACAGGCTCAACAGGAGTTCAGAATAGATCTCAGGAGAGTCAGAACCCAGAGGTTTCTCCCATCTTCTGTGGCCATCAATTCTCCCCTTCCCATCCTTGTGTTACTCCTGGTTTTTGTTTGCTTGTGCTTGGCTTACTAATTATCCACATGAACAAGCCAAAACCAGATGGGCCAAAGACTCTCTGCCACTAGACTCCCAGGGCCAAAGGAATTCTTTGGGTCTAATGGGACCCCCCTTGGCCTGCCCGTCCACCACCAGTAAAGGAAAGGGGTGATCTCTCACTAACTTGAGACCTTGTCCAGCTACTTAACCTTTTGGGTTCTTACTTTCCTCACCTTTAAATAAAGAAAATAATAATACCCCAAACACAAGGTTGTTGAATGAGAAAACACATAAAAATGACTTCGTGCCAGGTCCAGAGTGGGTCCTTACCGAGTACTACATGCTGCTGTTGCTTCACGCTCGCTGGGCATGGGAAAAGAGCGGGGCAACAGAAGCCACTGATGGTGGGGAACAGCATTCGTCTATGTCTGCATCTAGTCACTATGTCATTCTGCATCAATGATTGATGCCCTGTTGAATGCCGCAGAAGGATTTGGTGCAGTTTCTATATTATAGTCCATAAAGTCAAACAACAATACCTAGCTCTGAGAAGGATTTAGAGCCCTGAGTTGTCTGAGGGAAGCCACTATTGTTAACCACTGTATTTAGCTCTTGAGCTTCTTGGCAAAGGGAGGCACAAGAGAAACACACCGAGGGGGTAGCACAGATGTCATCCAATCCAAAAAAAAGTACGGGTTCAAGCTGAGAAACAAACTTTTTCCTGGCTCCAAATTCCGAGAGGAATTTATAAGCTGGGATATAGGGCACCGGGTAATCGGAAAGACAATGTCTTCCCCGGGACTTGCATAAAAGATACAGAGACATCTCTGCAAGGGCCCAGACCTACACAGCCCCTCCATAAAAGCTGAGGGCCCACATTAAACTGCAGCTCGACGGAGGCGTTTATGGTTTCACAGAATGTCAGCATCAGGAGGGCCTGTAGTCCAGCCCTCTAGTTTTATGGAGGTGGAAAGAGTGCCAGGAGCTCAAGGGGCAGCTGGCTGAGGACCTGGGCTCGGAGCTCCCCATCCTGTGCTTGTCTCTACCCTGTACTCTGGCCCTCTCCTTCCTTTCTTCCATCAACGAAAGGAAGCTTCCCTTGGTCCCTTTCCCTGTGGGAAATGGCAAAGCTGCGGCAGCCTCCTTCACACTGTGGGAATCCCTGTTCTTTAAGTTTGGTTAAAAATAATTTTGAAAATGTTTAAATTTTCAAAGTCCGGCCTGGCGAGTGTCCAAGCGGCCTTCTCAGTCTGCAGCACAGAGCTGCATCGGCTCTGCAACGTCAGCCGCATCTGCCTGTTGTCAAAATGCACTTCCCACCCCGATGTCCAGTTTTTAAAAGGTTGTGTGTTTTAGCTGCTACCATTCTTAAAAGCTTTCTAAGTGCTCCCACGGTGTGCAAAGTGCCCTAAATGATAGGCCTAGTTATTCCTTCCAACACCACTATGAGGAGGGTTCCATGATTAAAGCAGGATTTGAACTGTATTGGTTGACCTCAGAGCCCAAAGACTTCACTACAAACTCTGTTCCCTTTACAGAATGAGAATCCTTGTGAGGCAGGAACTAAGCCTGGGAACTGTGCTTGTGTCCAGGCCCCTGTTGGAGTAGTAACGCTTCTGAGTCCAGCACTTGGCAAATGCCATACAAACTGTAGGTGCTTATCCTAAAGTTCTAGGAGACTGTCTGGAAAGATGGTCTTGAAATTGGGGTGATTCTTTAACTGTGGTATCCTGAGGACAAAATCAAAACAAGGCCTCCAGAGGACATCCAACATGCCATATCTAACAGGAAAAAATCACTTCTGGCCAATTACAGGAAACCGGTGTTTGCTCTCACTGGGCTAGAAATAAGTGGGGGTAACACGGCAAGACGGCTGGGTGTACAGGCTGCGCGGTTCCTGGGCCAGGGTGTGGGTGTGGTTTCTGGCACTGTCAGTCTCCTGTGTGACCCTGGGCAAGTGGCTTAACTTCTCTATGTCCCAGTTTCCTCTTCTGTAAAAGGAGATAGCAACAGCAGTGCCCCTTTAATGGAGCTGAGGGCATTACATGAGAGAACGTCAGTGAAGTTGTTTGCAGAAGTAGGAGGCCCACATTGTGGGCTCAGTAAAAATCAGCTAATGACAGCAGACACATTTCTAAGGCAGGTATCAGAATACAGATTAATGGTTGAACTCCGTAATTAATACAAGGGCCCTTAGTATAAATTAGATGCTGCTAAACACTTGAGGCAGTTTCCCATTTTCCCCATATATCCTGATTTTATTTTACCTAATATACCCTTTCCCAACTCACAAAACAATTATGGTATATTATAGATTCATCTAAGTCTCTAGCAATACCCTTCACTGGCAACATGTAATATTTACCCTTCAGATTATTGACCAAGAATGAAAACCCCAATTCTCTCCTGTTCCTTCTTACCAGGAGCTTGGATGCAAAAAATAATGATCACACAGAATTGCCAGAAGTATGTTTGGCCTATCTATTCTTATTAAAATTTTAAATTATAGTCTTTGATCAAATCAAATCATTGGAAAACCACATACCTAAAATATCGATATTTTCACTTCACTTAAAATTGCTTTTAATAAATTTGCTCCAATGTTTTGCCATTGACTTTACAATGCTGTTCTGTAGTTTTCAGTGTACAAGTCTAGTACCTCTTCTGTTAAATTTATTCTTAAGTATTTTATTCTTTTTGATGATATTGTGAATGGAATGGTTTTCTTAATTTCATTTTGGAATTGTTCATTGCTAGTGTAAAGAAATGTAATTGATTTCTGTACATTGATCTTGTATCCAGCTGTTGGCTTTTATTGGTGGATGTTACAAATAATATTCATTCATTCAAAAAATATATCCTGAGCACCTACTATGTATCAGGCTCTGTGTTGGGCTCTGGTATATAACGAATAATTAAACAGCTATGGTACCTGCCCCCTCAAGAGCTTGGGGTTGAGTAGGGGAACTAGGTATAGGTGAGGTACTTCCCCATTACTGAGAAAATGCTGGTGAGCATTGCCCACATCATCACAGAGGGTCCCTCTATGAGGGCCATGGCAGAATTAGGAAATGCTATGTATCCCCTTAGCAACGATTCTATTTTGATACCATGGTCACTATGAATTGTGTAGCTGGACAGATTTTCTTTGCTTCAGTTGCTAGGATGCTTAGGGCTATGTTGTGGCCAAACTCTTGCAGATGACACTAAGGCAAGCATTAATTCTGCCATATTTATTTTTCTTTTTTTCCTGTTTTTCTCATCTTATTATTCTATTTTGTTTTGGGTAGATATGTGTAAGCTGCCTCAAATCTTTCATGGATAGAGGCTGGGACGGAGGGAAAGAAAGAAGGAAGGGAGGAAGAAATGGAGAGAGAAAGGAGGGAAATTCCAGTTACTTGTTAATATTCCTGAGAATGTTAACTTACTATGAAGATATACTTCTCTCTTCTGAAGTTCCACCAAGATGTGACTTTTTTTTTTTTTTACCTGAATGAATGCTTATACCATCTGGAATAAGACCTGTTTCATACTTATAAGGTTCTTTAATCTGCTTTTGGCAGGTCTAAATTAAACAAAGTCTATTGGTTTTGTTCAGACACACTGGAAGTGCTTTTTTGGCATGACTTCAATAAAATCTCCCTTCCTCATTATACATAGAGAATCTGGGCAAAAGCAGGCAAGGTAGAAGGGATATCTTTTCCCCAAGTCGTCTGTGACAAGAGGCAGTATAAGCAGTTCAACTTTGTAGTCACTCAGAGTTGGATTTGAATACTCTCTGTTACTTACTAGCTGTGTGATTCTGGGAAAGTTATTTACCCTCTCTAAGTTTCAGTTATTTCATCTATGAAGTTGAGATAACACCTGCACTATTGGCTATTAGTGTAATCAAATTAAATGACATTTAGCATAGGGCTGAGGACACATCAATTTAATACTGCACTGAAAGTACTAGGCAGTGTGATAAGACAAGAAAAACAAACAAGAAGTACAAAGATGGCAAAGGAAAAAATACACCCAACTGTATGTGGCAGCTTGGTAAAAATCAATTAGATTTCTACCTAATTACAAAAATAAACTCCAGATGAATGAAATTCAAAATGTGAAAAGCAAAACATTTAAAACATTTTGAGAATATCTTTATAATCACGGGGCAAGGAATATAATAAAAATACCAAAACCCCCAGAAATCAAAGAGAAAAATGTTAGATTGCATTCAAATCTAAAATTTCTATACAACACATGATCATTTGAACAGAGACAAAAGAGATAAAAGTTATGGACTAGAAGAAGGTGTTTGCAACATATATAAAGCAAAGGAACAATCCAACTATACAGGGAAATTTACAAACCGATGAGAAAAAGACAAATAACCAAACACATAAATGGCAAAAGATATTTATAAGCAATTTACAGAAGCAGCCTAAGTAGCCAATAAACTGAAAAATGTTCAACCTTACTAGTTAGTAATCAGGAAAATATAAATGAAAACAAGAGTGAGATAATATTTCCCATCCATAAGGCTAGCCAAAATGTCAAATTTTCTATTTTCTTTCACTTACAAATTCTCCAGTGAGTAGTCTGGCAATTGTCCCCATGGTGGTTACCTCTGAGGAAGAGGAACAGAATAGGGAATAGGTCTCTTTAACATTTCATTTCTTTAAAAAAAAATCTGAGGCAAATAGGATTTGCAACTCTCGGCACTGGATACATGACTATTTGTCATAAGCTTCTCTGTGCTTTCCTATATGCTTGAAATAACAGTAATAAAAGAGCACAAGAAAACAAACTATATCTAAAACAACATTGTTGATATTGAGGAGGAATGACATAATAGAATAAGGCCTAAATAAGCCATTTTTTTGAACATGCTGACTAGCTCCAGAATGGGAACCAGGATGTCCTGGAAAGGGACAGTGCCAAGGCTGGCAGGTGAGCGCAGCAGAAATGACAGGTGAGTGATTTGAAGAAAAAGGCACATTTTAGAGAAAACGCTGGTCTAGAAAAAAAAGTCTAAAGCAGAGGAGCTACTTCTCTGGAAACACAGAGAAGTACAGACCGTGCTTGTCCACTCACTACACAAATATTTATTACACTGGAGTATTTTACCTGGTCTCTGGCCGAATACCATGTCCAGTCTTCTGGTAGAGATAGACTTATGAGATAATCAAACTAATGGCTGGTCTTGGCAAGGGGTAAGGGTGTGATTTTAGAAAGCCTTCTCTGAGGACCTGAACTGAATGAAGTTAATCACCAGGTACAAAGGGTAGCGGGTAGATTGTGCATCACAGGCAGAGAAACCAGCATGTGCAAAGGCCCTGAGGCAGAAAGGAGCCTAGGGCTGTGAGGGTGTTAGTGCAGAATCTATAGAAACCTCTGTGAAAGGTTTTGGGGTGCTGTAAGGATGGACACTGCACAGGGAAACCAAGGAGAGCCTATCTTTCTCTTTCTTGAAGATCAAAGAACCAGAGAGAACCCACCCAGGGTGAAGGACCATGTGTAAAGAGTTGAAAGATATCTAAAAGCAATAATAAAAGCTGGGAAGGAAAAGGATTAACAGGAGTACATAACTGGTCTGCATACAGTTCATACTGTGATATTCCCTTTCACGGATGTAAAATCAACTATAAACTCGAAACTTTAAAACAAGTCAGTAGGTTGAACTGCAGAGGACACTGTGGGAAAGGTGCATTGAGGAATGGGGATCTGCTGAGGAATGGGAAGGTTCCTTGCACACTGATTTTTGGAGAAACTCCTAGAGCCAGAAGGCAGCAAAGTGGATTATGTCAGCGGCAGTTAAAAAAAAAAATCTAAGAGCATCCTTCTTGGATGCAACCTCGGCTGAAGCTGGTCACTCACAAAAAATTCAGGAATCAGAAATTCCAATTGGCTTGGGGCAGGAATTTCTCCTGAGGGTTCTTGGGTTGGCTCTGCTATAGAGAACAAAAGATAATATATTTTACACCTGCAATTTTCATAATGGAAAGTGACATCTTCTTGGGATCAAACCAAGAGAAATAAATATAACTGAAAGCTTTCCCCTAATATCATATCAAATCCAGGCTCCAGGGAAGACATTAACATTTTCTCATTTCAAACAACGCTCAGTGCTGGAGTCCTTTGGTGGGAGAGCATGTGACCTCAGATTTGCTCCAACGACTTTCTCTTAACGTTGGGATGAAAATATCCACTTGACTCGAGTGACATTCACCTATTTGCCCTCAAGTCCAAGTGCAACCCCTTGAGAGAAAAAGCAACTTGAGACCAATTTATTTTTTCTCGGAACGTTTTAATGGCCACCGATGTAGAAATATTAAAATTCTGTCCACACGGGGGAAAGTGAATTGGAGTAACACTGGGGAGGGATGCAGCACACACTACTGCAGGCTTGGGTTCTGCTTCTTGCCAGATACGTTACTTTGCTCAAGTCATCAACTGCCGAAGCCCACTCCCTCAAGTATAAAGGAAGCTAAAAACACACCTCTTTGGGACACCGTTGTAAAAGTCAGCCTTGGTAATGCTTTTTAAGCATGAAGCACAGTAAGCAATTGTTGTAGTTATTCCTATATTTGAAATGATACTCATAAATATCAAAGCAAAACGTCCTTCTCAAGGTCATGTTTGCTATTTTTTGATGGGCTAATTTGGGTGGACAACCACAAGGCACTGGCAGTAACTACGACCTGAATACAGGCAGCTCTTCTTGATAGGACCAAATTACCTTTAAAAGGGGGTTTTAGATGCTGAATATTCACAAAATCATCAAAATCATCACTATCATTCTAACACGTGAGGATTATAAAGACTAAATGCAGCACATCGCTACAATATCAAAACATTCAGAAAACTCTGGAATTCAATTATTTTTAAGATTTAAAAAAATCAGTGAGGTACTTACGCTATTATGTAACACCCCCATCAGAGACAGAGGCAGCATTCCCTAATCACAAAACATCTAAATATTCACATTAAATGGAATAAATACAGACTGTATCTAACCTCAGGCTAGTTCAAGTCAGGTTTTGCCCCCAAATGAGCTTGCTAGGAACTTAAGAAACAATGTTTTGTTTTTAGCTCTTTGACTTTTAAAATAAAGTTCCCATACTCAAGACATTTTACTTTTGTGTCTTTATCTTGTAGAAATAAAATCTCACAGCGTACAAAGATGTAAAACAACAGTCACCACAACATTGCTTTTCATAGGAAAGTGTTGGAAACAGCCTTACAGGACTGCTTGTAGGAAGACGGATTAATACAGGATGGGAAATCCACACTGTAGAATACTATGCACCCATTACAAAGAACGAGGCTCTCGAGAGAAGGGCTTCTCAACTGCAGCACTACTGACATTGAGGGCCAGATCATTCTTTGTAGTATGTGTGGTGTGTATGTGGGGTTGGGGGGCAAAACTGCCCTAGTTGAGAACTACTGTTCTAGAGATAATCACATACACGGGCAGCCCTAAACCACTGATGAGTGGCAAAGGAAAGATGCAGAATAATGCTTATGACATACTAATTTTATTTAAATGGAGATCTATAAGTGTAGACATATAGAAAAAGGTCCAGATAGCGATGCCACAAACTGTCAGTGAATACCTTGAGGAGGTGAGGGGGACCACAAGTGGGAGACTTTCCCCTTTTATTCATCCATTTATGCACTTCAGTTGGGTAGGTTTTTATTTCAGAAATGTGGTTTCTGAAAAAAAAAGTGGTATACAAATTGAGAGCAAGTACAAAAGTTTAAAACTGGGAATAAAAGTCTCGGAAAAGGATATGTGGTCAGGACAGGGGAAAGAACCCACTCGAGGTGGGTGTCCAGCAGGGCTCACAGGACACCCAAGACTGCCAGCAGCTGCCTCCAGCACCCTGGCCTTGTAAGAGGCCAAACCCATTATCTGACCATCACCCTGGAAATCCTCCAGTCTTTCTGCAGAATAACAATCCCCTAACTGCACACTCTGAACCTGTCCTGAGGGCTTTTTTTTTTTTTTTCTGACGTTCTTTTGAGGCAGAAATTAAAGGAATCCTGCAGGGACTCAGCTGGAAGAGCAAGGGCTGGAAGGTTCAGTTCTATTTCCACCTACTGGTCGGAAAGAAGACAACAAGGCACAGTTGAGGAGAGGCAGAGCCACTCTCAAACACTTCACACTGAACCCCTCCCGCCCTAACAAAGATCTTTGTCCTCTGAACACCTACTGCGGTGGACCAAAGTCTCAGAAATCACCTGGTACGAATATCGGCTTAACCAGATTCAAAAGATCACGTGACTGATTAAATCAAGCACTGTACACTTTCATAACGGCTGGGAGATCTCTCAAGAAAATATGGAATATTATCTTCATTAATTTCCCACTGAACACTCTAATAAGGACTCCCTGACCCATTCTATGTAGAGCTCTGTTATGAAACCCTCCAGATTTCCCACAGAGGCAGCTTAGGATGGAGGTAAAAAAGAAAGGCTTTATAGTTAGAAAGTCCTGGATTCAAGCCACAGATCTTCCCATGTTCTTGCAGTTGACCTTGAGCAAGTCACTTTGCCACCAAGCTGCCATTTTCTCCCCGTGAAGGGGGAATCCTGATGTTACCACTGAAGAGGGCTGTTGTTAGGATTACATAAGCTCATGGATTCAGCACAGTCCTTGACTCACAGGAAATAAGCACTAGCTATTTTTATTACACAATGATTCCACTGACTTCCACCCATTTCCCATATGGAAAACTGAGGCAAAGGGTGATGCTCAAGAGGAAGGGAACTTTGAACATCGAGACACATGCCGAATGTTACTCCCTCATCCAGGTCACAATGCAGGCCTCCCCACACTCCCTGCTTTTCCCATTGTACTCAGGAAGAGGATATCATCTGTTGTCCTGATAGAAATGCCCGCATATTTGTCTCATGACATGCATGTTTCCAGTCATACGATCCAAATACCTTCCCTTCACTCAAACAAAGGTAGGCTTAGCTTGAGACAGAAGCCAACACCAACGCTTTCACCCCATGGCACTTTTATTGTAAAAAACAGAATGCCAGCAATTTAGTCAGTACAAAAACTATTTCGTCTTCCAAAGAGGAATGACTCCCGAAGTCCACATATATGGATTTGTCACCTAATTTTATGCCAGTTTTGCTTTCTCAGGTAAAACGGCATAAACATTGATACATTCAAATAAAATGAAAATTCTACAAGCCTAGTATTTTTTCTTAGTAGGCTCCACACCCAGTATGGAGCCCAACGCAGGGCCCGAGTCCACAACCCTGAGACCAAGAAATGAGCTGAGATCAAGAGTCATATGCTTAACCGACTGAGCCACCCAGGTGCCCGTACTAGCCTAGTATTTTTAAATGATTTATTACTGTCACCAAATATAAAGGATGCATCTGGTCCCCACACTGTGTTGGGTGATGGGAAGGCAAGGCACTCGGTTGCCCTCAAAAAGCTCCCAGCCCAGCTGGAGAGGCAGGCATGTCCCCCGCTAACTAGCCATTCTACTAATGGTGCAAATACCACGTGCTACGGAGCAGAGAAGAGAGACACTAATTCTGATGGTGGATGTGGAGATTCAGGAAAGATCTCCCAGGGAAGATAATGCTTGAGCCAGTTTTGAAGAATTAAATGCCAGGAGAGAGGGAAGAAGGGTGGCAATGAAGGGAATCCACAGAAGCCTAGTCACTTAAAAACCTACTGTCTTTGTGAAAAACGTGATGTGTAGACTTGGGTTGTCCAGGCATAAATGATCTGTTTGATAAGAGAGGAGCAGAACTTATTAATATAACTGTTCTACTTGGTATTATAAAAATCATCCTTAAGAAAATCAATACCAAGTTCCGGGAAATGGATCAACGCAAAACTGAAATCTGAGGAACAGTAACCATTAACGTCAGTAATGAACTACATATTCCCTTCCGAAAGCAAATGAATTCACACACCAGTTAAAAGGGCTTTGGTGTACTACTACGAAATTTATAACTCAGCCAAACAGTATCCTAATATATCTGAACAATTATAGTAAAGTTGTTATGAACGGATATTTAGATTTTTCAGTAAGTTAGTCATAATACATTTCCATATAGAGATAAAAATCACCAGGTTGAATAAATACAGGCCATGAATAGCAAAATGAATTTCATATTGCATGCCAACTCTAACCAACTGGTAGAAGTGCTTGGAATGTTTCATTATGAAGGATTTTTAGGCCGTATCTGGACCCCCCAAAAAAACTGTCATGATGACTAGTAAGGTCTGCCTTGGGTGGGGTGGGTAAACAGCAACATATGTGCCCAGCATTGTCACCCCTGACTTAAAAGTTAAAGAAAGCTGAAAGGAGGAGAAACAAACCATTCGATTGGAGTCTATTTATTGAAACTATTAGGTAAAACTCTCTCAACATGTTTGTTCCTCTATACTCCTCTTCGCTGTCCCACATTAGTTCTGCTTGTTTCTTCACTCCCTCATCTGGAACATCTCCCTTTCTGAACCCTCGCACATCCCTCAAAATCTAACTCAAGACCCACTTTCCGTGAAGTCATTCCTGATGATTTTCAGCCTTCACTGGGCTCCCTATGATTGTAGTTGTATCAGTTACAAGTTTATAAGTCAGTTATATGGAATTCAGAACATGTTCACCTATGAAAAGGTGTATAAATGCAGTTGGAAATGCTAGAAGGGATGCCGTTGTTGTTGCTGAGGGGAAGGTGATGTCAACCCTCTCCTCAGTAAACCTCCACGTCGCCCACCAATGCTTCTGTGTCCGGAGTGGTTGCTTCTGGGGAAACTCAGAGAGGAGCGCCACCTAATGACATCAGATGACATTAATTTAACCCTTATTTCATGAGAAAATGAAAACCGAAAACTCTTATTGAAATTCTAGGGATTAAGTGTAATTAAACGTGTCACTGTTGATGCTTGATAGAAAAAGAAATAAATGGAGACATTCTGAGTAGCTCCCAAGCTTTGGTCTGTATGGATCACAAACTCAAATACCTAGGAGCCAAGCAGGTAAGTGAAATGGGTAACCTAAGTGAAATGGTGGAAACAGGGTAGAGACAACGCACCCCATTGACGAATATTCAAATTCAAATTTACCCTCAAATAATAATGGCAATAATCGCCAAACACTGAAGGCGTATCACATTTCAGTCTCAGAAACTTCTATCATGCCCATTTTATAGATGAAGAAATTGAGGAGAGATTCAGCCATTTGTCTGAGGTAAGAGAGTGGTGGAGCTGGGAGTCAAATCCAGGCAGATGGACTCGTACCACCCTAACTAGTGCCTGGAGCACGGCTCTTACTCGGCCACCATCCAGGTATTGTCTTAGCTCTTCCATGGAATGAAAACAGGTGAAAGAGCGAGGTAAAAGCAGGGACAGAACCAGGAAGAGAAGAATTAATATTAAGGGGGGGGGGGCAAACTCAGGAGCAATAACAAGCAGAAAGGAAGGGGATTAATGGAGTGGTGAAGAAAGGGCAAGATGTAACCAGTCAAGGGCTGGAAGAGAGTAGGAAAAGAGGGAAGGGGATTAAGAAGAGGATGAATATACACCCCAGGGCAGACTGCTGAGCTGGGAGAAGAAGGAATTGTGTAATGGATGTCTTTCCCTAGAAAGGGAAGAAAGAAGAAGAGCCAGGAGCTAGGCTCCAGGTGGTGCCGCTGGCACAGAGGAGACTATCCCGAGCCAAGATGGCCTCGAGGTGTGAGAGGAACGGGGAAACAGGAGGCAGCCACTGACAGCCCTCCCTTTCAGCCCCTGGAGTCTGCATGGGACATGCCCAAGTTGAACAGCCCTGCCCTAAGAGAAGAAGTGTTAGTTTCATAGAATGACAGTAAATCTAAGACCCAGGCCTTCATCCCATCTCCACTACTTCGTAGCTACCTGATCTTGAGCGAGCTGCTTAGCTTCATGAACTTCTCTTTATCTCTGAAACGGGAATAGTAATGTCTCCTTTCCTCCCTGATTGTTGGCAAGACTGTGTGCCAATGGGTATAAAGTGTTTAGCCCAGTGCCTGGCACATAGCATGTACAAGGTCACATCAGGAAGAAAGGATTAACATTGGTGGTATAGTCAAGGAAAACTATAGAAAAGGAGGGTCCTAAAAAATGGGTAGGATTTGAAGAGATGTAAGTAAAGAAAAATGAGGTTGAGTTGCTAGGGGATGGTAGGAATGGGGAAGATGGGGGAGTGGTGGGAATTGGGGAGACAGTGCTTGAAGGCACAGATGCAGTAATGAGCCCAGATTTTCTGTCTGTGAGGTTCAGGGTGGAAACTTTCCCAGTTAAAAGGAACAGGAGGAAAAGGAGGGAAAATGGCTAATGTGTAGGAGCATCATATTGTGGAAAGGTTAGGAAGTTTTGCTCAAAAAAAGCATATCTCCACGCCAAGGAATAACCTGTTAAAATGTCTTAGAAGCAATTGACCTAGTAATTGGGCAATTAAAGCCTGGATTGAGATAAATAGAAGAAAGAGAAGGAGCGGACTGAGGGGCACCAGAAGGAGAACAAACTGGCCTGGGTTGGGGAATCATCGTTCTTGGTGAAGGGGGGGAATCATCGTTCTTGGTGAAGGGAGGGAACCAGCTGTTCCTCTTTAGGATGAGGCCAATGACAGAGGGTGTGGGTGCAGAGGAGGAATATCAGACATTTGGACGCCCTAACATTGATGTTCTTAACACATTTGCTCAACAATTATTTGTTGGACCAAGGACAAAATTGATATTCTATTAATAAGAAAATTCACATCTCATTCTTTATGCTTAAAAAAGAGATTTATTATACTGATTGCTGGCATGTATATTTTTTGAAACCAGGAATCTTACATGCTTAAAATTTAGATAAATATTATGCCATGCATTATTCAGTTTTGGAACTGGTTGGTGGCACCTGCTGATGACAGTTGGCCACTGGCTGTATTGATGCTGATGCCAATGGTTGTAGTTACAGCCTGCTCATGTAAAAAAAAAAATTATTTATTTATTTATTTATTTATTTATTTATTTATTTTAGTTGAGAGCCACCCACATGCCCCGCCTGCTCACTTTTTGGAGTGACCAGCACTGGTGGGCATGCTTTAAAACAGTTTTTACTTGATGGAAAGAGACTTCCATGGGAAACGACAAAGTCCTCTTTCCCTAGTCATTTTAGGAGTTGACTATGGAAAAGCTGAGTTAAACTGGCATGTTATTTTCAATATAGTCTAGTAATATTTTAATTACCCCTTACAGAACTGGAGTCCCCAGAGAGCTATCCTGAAGAACTGACTTTGGTCAAATCCCTCCCCACTCCTTGGAAGGCACATTTCTTAAATCATGGCTACTCTCTGTTCATTCAAGTGGTGGTTTCAAAAAGAGGCAGGATTGGGTCCGATGCCTGTCCTACAGTCCCAGAATGGTGGTTCCTAAATTCCAACCCTTTGAATAGTACCTTGAATTCTTAGAACTTTCTCCCTGTCCCATACCTCCATTCCCACCCCTCCAGCACTAATTCGTTATACTTGCGGAGTTTCTGCTTTGGGTCTTGACCTCAAATGGCATCCAATCTCCTTTGAATTATCTGAGTTATGCTAGTTCCATAAAATGAACCAGGTAGCTTTCCATGTTTTTGTTTGGGGACAATTGTACTGTATTAAAGTTCTGTATTCCTCTTGGAAGTAGCCTGATATCATGGTGGGTGGGGAGCACAGGCTTTGTAGTCAAGCAGACCTGGACTGATATTATAGCATAGGCTACACCAGTGAAAGTTATGTAGTTCTCTGAGTTGCAGTCTTTTCAACTGTAAAGAGAGAGTGTTTGCAAAAGATTCCTCTTCCTTCACATCTCACTCATTCCTTTCATTCATCATCAATTAAATAACTCCTATTTGCCAAGCTCTATGCTAAGCATTGGGGGAAGATGGGGATAAGTGAGGAAAAAAATAAATAAAACACCATACTATCCTTGGTGAGTTAATAGTTCAGTAAATGAAGACAGACACATAAGCAAATTAATTCAATCAAGTCAAATGGTACTGGTGCCATGAGTTTCTATGGCAGAGTGATTAGTAGTTAGAGCCAGATTGCCTGACTCCAAATCTTGACTTTGTGAATTATTAGCTAGGTGGTCTATTGCAATTTTACCTAACCACTCTGTGTCTCAGTTTACTTATCTGTAAAATGGGTATAATAAATTTGTTATGAGGATTTAATTAGCTAACA